>NW_026114018.1:0-134612 GCF_018139145.2 Gymnogyps californianus | reverse complement strand
GGCGTGAGGGAAAGGTACCCCTTCAAGGAAGATGTTGTATGTCAACCAGGCAAGTGGACCACCATGGAGAGAGGTATCCAGTACCTGAGGGAATTAGCTGTGCGCGGAGATGGTTTATTATGACCCAGACGATGGGCGGTTACCCACAGATCCAGATGAAGTCCAATGCACACGACCCATGTGGCGGAAGTTTGTACGAAGTGCACCATCATCGTATGCCAATGCATTGGCAGTAATGGACTGGAAAAAGACGAGGAGGGACCAACAGTAGATGAATTGGCTCGCCGACTCGGCAATATGAAGAAAGTCTCACTTCCTCCCTCGTCGCAGCTGTGGAGAAACTGCCAGACATACTAGCCGAGAAACTGTCCCAAGAGTTCCAGCGATTTGAGGATAAGTTCTGCCTCCCACCTGCACGGACCAATATCTCACCTATTAGGAATAAGCGTTCCCTCTGCTCAAGAGAGAGGAGATAGAAGGTACACCTCACGGGATATCCTGTGGTCTTACCTGCGTGAGCACGGAGAGGATATGATGAAGTGGGATAGAAAACCTACCTCGGTCCTAGATGCACGGGTGTGTGAATTGCAAGGAAAAAACAATCACAAATGAGGATTCCTCCAGGAAAATTGCTGCTTCAGCCTCCAGTGAGCACTGTGAGCGGTGTGGCAGACAGAGTGGAAGGGCTGATCTTACTCCTGATCCTATGAGAAGGAATTCTAATCCATTTTTACAACAAGTGAGTGGAGAATCCTATGACCAGGACTAGAGGGGCCCTGCCTCCAGCCAGGTGGAGGAAAGGGACAACCGGGTTTACTGGACTGTGTGGATCCGATGGCCTGCCACATCACACCCACAGGAGTATAAGGCCCTAGTAGACACCGGTGCACAGTGTTCTCTAATGCCATCAAGCTATAAAGGGGTAGAACCTATTTGTATTTCTGGTGTGACAGGGGGATCTCAACAGCTAACTGTATTGGAGGCTGAAATAAGCCTAACTGGGAATGAGTGGCAGAAACACCCCATTGTGACTGGCCCAGAGGCCCCATGCATCCTTGGCATAGATTATCTCAGGAGAGGGTATTTCAAGGACCCAAAGGGGTATGAGTGGGCCTTTGGTATAGCTGCCTTGGAGACAGAGGGAATTGAACAGTTGTCCACCTTGCCCGGTCTCTCTGAGGACCCTTCTGTTGTGGGGTTGCCGAGGGTCAAAGAGCAACAGGTGCCGATCGCTACCACAAGGGTGCACCGGCGGCAATATCGCACCAACTGAGACTCCCTGATTCCCATCCATATGCTGATTCATCGACTGGAGAGCCAAGGGGTGATCAGCAGGACTCGCTCACCCTTTAACAGCCCCATTTGGCCAGTGCGAAAGTCTAATGGAGAATGGAGACTAACAGTAGACTATCGTGGCCTGAATGAAGTCACGCCACCGCTGGGTGCTGCTGTGCCAGACATGCTAGAACTTCAATATGAACTGGAGTCAAAAGCAGCCAAGTGGTATGCCACAATTGATATTGCCAATGCATTTTTCTCAATCCCTTTGGCAGCAGAGTGCCGGCCACAGTTTGCTTTCACTTGGAGGGGCGTCCAGTACACCTGGAATCGACTGCCCCAGGGGTGGAAACACAGCCCCACCATTTGCCATGGACTAATCCTGACTGCACTGGAAAAGGGTGAAGCTCCAGAACACCTGCAATACATTGATGACATCATTGTATGGGGCAACACAGCAGAAGAAGTTTTTGAGAAAGGGGAGAAAATAATCCAAATCCTTCTGAAGGCTGGTTTTGCCATAAAACAGAGTAAGGTGAAGGGACTTGCACAGGAGATTCAGTTTTTAGGAATAAAATGGCAAGATGGACGTCGTCACATCCCAATGGATGTGATCAACAAAATAGCAGCTATGTCTCCACCAACTAGTAAACAGGAAATACAAGCTTTCTTAGGTGTTGTGGGTTTTTGGAGAATGCATGTTCCAAATTACAGTCTGATTGTAAGCCCTCTCTATCAAGTGACCCAGAAGAGGAACGATTTTAAATGGGGCCCTGAGCAACAACAAGCCTTTGAACAGATTAAACGGGAGATAGTTCATGCAGTAGCCCTTGGGCCAGTCCGGGCAGGACAAGATGTTAAAAATGTGCTCTACACCGCAGCCAGGGAGAATGGCCCTACCTGGAGCCTCTGGCAGAAAGCACCAGGGGAGACCCGAGGCCGACCTCTAGGGTTTTGGAGTTGGGGATACAGAGGATCCAAGGCCCGCTATACTCCAACTGAAAAGGAGATATTGGCAGCATATGAAGGAGTTGGAGCTGCTTCAGAAGTGGTTGGTACTGAAACACAGCTCCTGTTGGCACCCCGACTGCCAGTGCTGGGCTGGATGTTCAAAGGGAAGGTCCCTTCTGCACATCATGCAACTGATGCTACATGGAATAAGTGGGTTGTACTGATCACACAACAAAGTCGAATAGGAAACCTTAGTCGCCCAGGAATTTTAGAAGTGATCACAGACTGGCCAGAAGGCAAAGATTTTGGAATATCGCCAGAGGAAGAGGTGATGCATGCTGAAGAGGCCCCACTGTATAATAAACTGCCAGAAAATGAGAGGCAATATGCCCTGTTTACTGATGGGTCCTGTCGCATTGTAGGAAAGCATCGGAGGTGGAAGGCGGCTATATGGAGTCCTATGCGACAAGCTATGTGTCCTATATAAGTCCTATGCTCATGTACCTAAGAGTCGGGCCACAGAAGAACATCAAAACAACCAGCAGGTGGATCAGGCTGCTAGGATTGAAGTGGCTCAGGTGGATCTGGACTGGCAGCATAAGGGTGAATTATTTAAGGCTCGGTGGGCCCATGACACCTCAGGCCATCAGGGAAGATGCAACATATAGATGGGCTCGTGATCGAGGGGTGGACTTCACCATGGACACTATTGCACAGGTTATCCATGAATGTGAAACATGCGCTGCAATCAAGCAAGCCAAGTGGTTAAAGCCTCTTTGGTATGGAGGATGATGGCTGAAATATAAATATGGGGAGGCCTGGCAGATTGACTATATCACACTCCCACAAACCCGCCAAGGCAAGCGCCATGTGCTTACAATGGTGGAAGCAACCACCAGATGGCTGGAAACATATCCCGTGCCCCATGCCACTGCCCAGAACACTATCCTGGGCCTTGAGAAGCAAATCTTATGGCGACACGGTACCCCAGAAAGAATTGAGTCAGACAATGGGACTCATTTCCGGAACAATCTCATAGACGCCTGGGCCAAAGAGCATGGCATTGAGTGGGTGTATCACATCCCCTCTCATGCACCAGCCTCTGGGAAAATCGAGCGATACAATGGGTTGTTAAAGACTACATTGAAAGCAATGGGTGGTGGGACCTTCAAACATTGGGATACACATCTAGCAAAGGCCACCTGGTTAGTCAACACTAGGGGATCTGCCAATAGAGCTGGCCCTGCCCAATCAGAACTTTTACCTACTGTAGAAGGGGATAAGGTCCCTGTAGTGCACATAAAAAATATGCTAGGGAAGACAGTCTGGGTTATTCCTGCCTCAGGCAAAGGCAAACCCATCCATAGGACTGTTTTTGCTCAAGGACCTGGATGCACTTGGTGGGTGATGCGGAAGGATGGGCAAGTCCGATGTGTGCCTCAAGGGGATTTGATTTTAGGTGAGAACAGCCAATAGATTAAATGGTATGCTATATAATCCTGCCACTGTATGTCATCATTATTATAATTATTATGTGCTATATTAATGGTATTACAGTAAGAATTACTTAGATTAATGAAGAATGAACTTTGACAAAACTGAGTGAAGTGCAGTAGTGATGGAACCAGGACTGACTGCAGCATGCAACAATCCAACACTACACACCATCCTCATGCTGCGCCCAATGTCACCTGCCCGCCACATCACACCGAAGCCCGATCCTGTTCTACCGACTGAGCGAATTCCTGCCCAGACAGGCTGTTACAACAGATGGAGCCCAAAGTCTTGGACTGAATGAACTCAACAGACATTTGGTACAGATGGCCCATCAACCGCAGGAATGATATCTGTATGTATATATTAAAAGACCAGAAAAGTGATGGTGATTAATTGGAAATGTATCAGAAAGTGTGGGATCTGGGCATAACGTAAATGGTATAGAATAAGGTGTGGATATTGTCCTGGTTTCGGCTGGGACAGAGTTAACTCTCTTCTTAGTAGCTGGTACAGTGCTGTGTTTTGGATTTAGTGTGAGAATGATGTTGATAACACACTGATGTTTTAGTTGTTGCTAAGTAGCGCTTATCTTAAGCCAAAGATTTTTCAGTTTCCCATGCTCTGCCAGCAAGCAGGTGTGCAAGAAGCTGGGAGGGAGCATAGCCGGGGCAGCTGACCTGAACTAGCCAAAGGGGTATTCCATACCATAGAACGTCATGCTCAGTTTATAAACTGGGGGGAGTTGGCCGGGAGGGGCGGATCGTGGCTTTGGAACTAACTGGGCATCGGTCAGCGGGTGGTGAGCAATCGTGTTGTGCATCACTGTTTTTTTTTCTTTTCCCCCCCCTTCCTTTTTTTGTTATATTCCTTTTCATTACTATTATTAGTATTATATTTCATTATTACTATTGTTAGTATTATATTTTACTTTAGTTATTAAACTGTTCTTATCTCAACCCACGAGTTTTACTTTTTTTTTCCTTTCCTCCTCCTCACCCCACTGGGAGGGGGAAGGGGGAAGCTGCTGCGTGGTGCTTAGTTGTTGACTGGGGTTAAACCAGGACACTGATGTTTTAGTTGTTGCTAAGCAGTGCTTACACTAAGCCAAGGACTCTTCAGCTTCTCATACTGCCCTGCCAGCAAGGAGGCTGGGACAGGGCATAAGAAGCTGGGAGGAGACACAGCCAGGACAGCTGACCCAAACTGGCCAAAGGGATATTCCATACCATATGATGTCATGCTCTGTATATAAACTAGGGGGAAAGCTGGCCAGGGGCTGCTGCTCGGGAACTGGCTGGGCATCGGTCGGCAAGTGGTGAGCAATTGCATTGTGCATCACTTGTTTTGTATATTCTAATCTTTTATCATTATTATTATTAGTAGTAGTATTTTTTTCCCTTCCTTTTCTGTCCTATTAAACTGTCTTTATCTCAACCCACGGATTTTACTTTTTTTTTCCGATTCTCTCCCCCATCCCACGGAGAGGGAGGGAGTGAGCAAACAGCTGTGTGATATTTATTTGCCTGCTGGGTTAAACCATGACAGGACAGAAAGCCTCAATTGTCTTCTAACTACGTGTTACAGATGTGATGGTTTCCCTTACCTAAATGTCGTACGTACAGAGGTCCAGTCCCTTCTTGGCGTTAGAGAATTGCACCCATTTTCCTTTGAAGAATTACTGAAGCCCCTGTGACACTCGCTAACATTGATATTGTACACAAGTGAGATTCATGCCAAATAGGCAATAGTAAACCTCCATTCTGTTTCACTGGTCCTATTTAAATCTGTACAGACTTTGTACAGACCTAGCATGCATCTTGCCTTTGCAGCTTGTCAAGGGTTTTGAATCATCTTAGGTGAATTATCTGCCTCTCCAGCTACTGAGGAAAGTGACCTTGAGCCATTCCAAGCATGGGCTGAGGTTCATCACTGGGAAAGTTTCCAAGTTTCCTGTTGTAATCCAGCTGACATAAGCTTTGCTTTGAATATAAAGAGTCTTGCAGATACTGAGCTAGAGAGGCCACCTCTCTTGAGGAGTTCTGTGATTCAGCAATGATCTCAGAAATGACACACTGCTCACCTTGGGATCTATTTCCTCTGCTTTGATTTACTCCTTCTTCCAGTGAGGTTATTCCTGTTTTTCTGGAGGTCTGACAGACCTCACCTTTCTTGGGCTCTTTGTCATAGATGCCTCTGTCCTGCTCTCAGATTCAGAGCACTTGCTCTGCATACATCTCAGTGCTAAGAGAGTTTGATCCCAGGGAGAGCTCCCTCCCTTACTGCTACTTGCTTACTTCAGACTACCTGCCTTACAGTTAGCAAAGACATTTCTGTTTATTTTTCTGAAGTATGGGCTCTTTTCCCATTTCTTTATAAGCACTTTCTCTGTGCCTTTGTACCTTCAAGCTAGTAACGAGGCATATCAAGTGTAAAGCTTGATTTTTGGCATTTTATTTATTCTCACTTCATTCAGTAGCCATTTCCATTAACTACTGGAACAGAACTCCACGCTGTTGAACATTTTCTCTGCTATTGCAGTAATCTATCCCATCCTGTCCCCTCTCCCACCCCTCCATGCTATGGGGTTGACTTTTCCCCCTAGCTATTTGTGTTGGCACCTCAGGCAATGACATTTCAGCCCCAGTATTCTTTCCAGGTCAGGAACAGCAGGGAGTTTTCCTTCTGACTGCTTCTGATAATTTCCTACAAGGTGAAAAGAGAAGAGTGTGTGCTCTGAGCTCCCAAACAGACATTGATTTACATGTTTGGAGTTACAAGTGTAGACATCCATTTGACTAATGACATTTTGAAAGTGGAAATATGCTTTTTCTTTAACCCACCTTCTGTCATTCTTCTCAAGCAACAGACAATCAAAATGTCTTGCAGGTGGGAGCTAGCTCCCATGGCCTCTGGGTATAATAGGTTGTCAATTATTATTTTTTGAGACCTGCTGGTGAGAAAGGCAAGTACCTCTTAACAAAGCTTCAGGGCTGGGCTCCTTAAGGTGAAGTTCCCAGTTGTAGATTAAAGTGTTATTTACTGTCTGTGTAGGAAATTAGTGTAACAAGACTAAGCACAAGACCCCATGAAAGGGGAGTGGGATTTTATTTTACAAAGCTCTGTGTAAGTTGCTTCTACCCACTGACACTCTCACATGCACATATTCCAAAGCAGCAAGACATATAGGCAAGTTTCCTGACCATTTTCTTTCCCAGTTTTGGGTATCTTTGCAGCTGTAGTCTGTTGTCCTGTTGGGAGAGCTGGAAGAAGAATGGCACATGCACCAGGCTGTACTTTTGTTGTCATCCTCTTGGTACCAGACCATGGGTCTTCTGCTGATGATTCACGTGTACTACTGTGGCATTGTCAGAGCACAGGCCCTCTGGTCTTGGTGTAAACAACACATTCCTCTGTGTTTACCAGCTTTATTGCTTACAGTCATGTCCTTGGTTATGAACACAGGCCATTCTTTTAACCCTTGCTCTGTTGTTTCTTCTAATGCTAATTTCCACTAACACTTCATCTTAGAATTGTAATATTTGTTACTAATCTCTGCACCTGTGTCGTGGTTTAACCCCAGTCAGCAGGTAAGCACCACGCAGCCGCTTCCCCCTTCCCCCTCCCAGTGGGGTGAGGAGGAGGAAAGGAAAAAAAAAAAGTAAAATTCGTGGGTTGAGATAAGAACAGTTTAATAACTAAAGTAAAATATAATACTAACAATAATAATAATGAAATATAATAATAATAGTAATGAAAAGGAATATAACAAAAAAAGGAAGAGGGGGGGAAGAAAAAAAAGTGATGCACAATGCAATTGCTCACCACCCGCTGACCAATGCCCAGTTAGTTCCCAAGCCGCGATCCGTGCCTCCCAGCCAACTCCCCCCTGTTTATATACTGGGCATGATGTTCCATGGTATGGAATACCCCTTTGGCTAGTTCAGGTCAGCTGCCCCGGCTATGCTCCCTCCCAGCTACTTGCACACCTGCTTGCTGGCAGAGCATGGGAAACTGAAAAGTCCTTGGCTTAAGATAAGCGCTACTTAGCAACAACTAAAACATCGGAGTGTTATCAACATCATTCTCACACTAAATCCAAAACACAGCACTGTACCAGCTACTAAAAAGAAAGTTAACTCTGTTCCAGCTGAAACCAGGACAACCTGTCAGTAGGTATCAGGATAGCTTGGGGGTGGAGATTTTCAAAGGATACCATATGGCAGGTTTTCTCACTAACTAAGCATAGACCCATGTCACACACTAATGCAAATACAACCCCATTCTGGGTATCTCACTGGTATTTGTTTTCACAAAATACTGAGTAGCATTTTATATTCTTTAAGAAGCCATACATTCCTGATACTTGTGGAAGGTGCTAGGCCTGGAGGAGGACGGTCTCTTCCAAAAAAACCAACCAAAAATGAATTTGGAAGAGTGTGCCAGTAGAAAGCCACACTTCAGGTCAGTTCATTTATTGTGTAGATCCAGAACCGACTTCTCTGCTGGGGCTTCAGCCAGGATATGAAGCAGTCATGACCACCTTTGAGATGAGACCTGCCTGGGTTGAGACCAACAAAACTCATTCCACATACATAACCCAACAGTCCTTAGAGGGACAGGCACACTGTGCCGTCTGCTGTCTCCAGCCCAACAGAGGCATGCCAATCATTTTCAGCAAACAGAAATGTTGGAGTAGTACAGCGAATGTTAATACTTTCAATCTTTTATAGCAGAGCTTTCTTCATTCTTTAAGAAGATCCCTCCTTTTGGTCTCTCACCTTAATCTTTTGGGAATTGTCACTGGGCCTGTCATTATCTAAAAACTGCTCCTGTTTCTGCTGGTATGTGTGTAGAAGCATATTTCTTGAACACTGAGCTCAAAAGATCTCATTTATAAGCTACCGAGCTTCCAGAGAGTGTCATGATGAAGTCCTTGTGAGACATACGCTCCAAAGACCTTACATGAAAGATACCTGTTTTCTTTTATTATGAATAAAGATTACAGAAAAAGGACTTTGACACTAAGTATAGTGTAAGTAAATAAATTACATGCAAAAAATTTCTAGCAGTGTAGTTATTTTATAGTTTTGTATAAAAACATATTATCTTTATTAGCTGTAAAAACAAAATTAGAATTGTCTGCAGGATTTTGCAGTAATTAATTTAATTTCCTGTTTTCTGAGTTATTTGACTTCTAGAGCATGATTGTTAAGAGGGTGGGAAAAGCATCAACTGCTTTTCTTTGAAGATGGTACAGGAAACTCAGGAAACTTAAATTTCAAAGATTTGCCAGTTCATGAGAGGAATATATTTTACCAGGTCCATGTACATTCCAAATAGTGAACTGACTCTTGACAGAGCTGTGGTGACCAGTAGCCTCCATCTGTTTTAAAAAAAAAAGGAAGAAATAATGTTCTTCCCATATGTTGAGGGCCAGGAAAAAAGAGATATATAAGATGGTTGTGTAACAGTGTCAGAAAATAGGCACCTGCCACCTTTAACGTATCAAAATAGTTGTGGTTTTCTCCCCTCCTACTGCCTCCCAGTCCCACCTCCGCCCCAATGTAAAGATCATGTCTTCACTGATGAGTTCTTCCCCATCAAAGCATTGCAACTGTTTTCCTTCCCACACCCCAAATCTAGAGCCAGAAACCTCCCCTTCAGAGAAACACAAGTATGTTGTTGGGGAGTAGTGAAGCCATCATGTCAGGTTCACCCACAGAAACATAGGTAAGGGGTTTAGCTCTCAGCCTACAGATTTTCAGCAGCTCTGCCCTGTCCCTGTGGAGTCCTTGGGCCTGTATAGACCATGGTCTCACTCCTATTGCTAGACTCCAGCTAATATGCCTTCCTTTGGCTTCTGGAGTGCCTCAAAAAAGGAGGCAACGAAAATGCAGCAGCATGATCGGGCCACATGTAAAAGGTAATCCTGATGAGAGCTTTGGAAACATTCAAATGGATTCCCCTTAAAGGCTGGATGCAGTAGAGAGAAAAAGTGGTGTCCATAATACACATGGCTTTATTCCTGCATCACCTGCTCCCAGGGTCCCATAACACTCACAATTTTGTGATCCATCCAAGTTTCAGGATTAGTAGGCAAGAGCATGAGCACAATTTCACAAATGTGATTCAGCTCCCCTCCAGCTGCTGAACAGTTTCAGTGATCACCCCCTCTAAGCAAAGTAAATCTTTCAGGGAATAAGATCAGAAATTATCCAATGTTACCACCACTTGGGATGTCAAGGGAATGCCCTAGCTGCCCTCTTCAACAAATGTCAAGCTCCTGACTCAAACATACCCATCTGCACAGGCTTCATCTTTGCTCCTGGGGAAGAAAAACAGCCAGGGAAGAGGTCCCCTCAGAGAACAGCTTTTATCTAACCTCAAAGGCAAAATCTTCAGAGAGCAAAGGATTAATGAGCTCATTAGCAAACAAGTTGCATGCTGCTACAGACAATAGCAATTTCAGGCACTGAAACCTTTTGATTCCTCTCTTATTTGTAGGCCAGATCCCCTGAGCTATCTACTGCTCTCCAAGGCCTCCAGGGCCTTCCAGGACCAAGCCTTAATTGTATGGCTGAAATGTAGGCCTAGTGCCTGCAGATGAACTATAATTTCAAGAAAGATGTTAGGCTGGGCCAGGGAAGATGCAAGTGTCTCTGTACTGAAAATCCAAAAGAGATGCTGCGACCATCCAGTCCGAGCTTTTCTAAAACTCAGGCCAGAGAGGTGTCCTGAATTCATTTTGGCTTGTGTTGGAGCAGATCAGTTGGAAAACCACCCCTCTCAATTTTACAGTTTCCATGGAGGTGGAACCACCACAACATTGCAAAGAGGTCCCAAGAACTAAATATTCTCCCTATTAAGAATACAGTGCCATATTTCTGGTAGAGTTTATTGCACTTCAACATCTGGCCATTGAATCTGACTATAGCATTCTCTGCCAGAATGATGAAACTTAACATCCTATTTCTGTGCCCTTGCAAATATTCTTAGACTGTCATCAAGAACATCCAAACACCTCTTTTTTGCTAAACCGCACAGACAGAGCTCCTGTAGTTTTCTGATCTATTAATCATTCCTGACTCTGACAGCCTCTAATTCACAAGCATCCTTCTTGAACTGTGGGCATCAGGAGCCAGCTGAGCACTCCAGGATTTGCACCAATGTCAAAGACAGACATGTGGCAACTTGCTTGCAACTGGATGCAGGCCTGTTTTCACGTCCCTTGTGGCCCCTGTGTCACACAAGTTGCTCGCGATTAGCTAAGTATCTGCCATGACCCCATGTCCTTCTTCGAACTGCTGGGATGAGTTCCCTTATCCTGCAAACCTACACTATGCTCTGTGGTCTTCAATGGATGATTTGCCATTTAGCTGTATTCAAAGGTACTCTGTTTGCTTACCCCACACAGTCAGCCTGTCTAGGTTCCACGTGGTTATATCTTTATTTTGCACTCCTTTCCATTTGGGGGTATTTTTTACCATCTGTGCTGCTAACAGGCAGTGTGATAGAATATAAGAAGAGTATTAGTTATTCAGTCCAGGAACAGCAGGGAGGGTGACTACTCTTCAGCTCCTTCCTTCCTTTTTTTCTCTCTCTCTTGTAGCTGCTGCCATTTTGGCTGAGCATGAGGACTGTTACAAAAGAGGACAGTGCACAGTAATGCAGACAGAGAAGAGAGGGCTTTGGTTTACAGTGAATGTGGACACAAACACGCAGGATCTGCTCCAGAGCCTCTCCTTGGTGCTCACCTCCATGAAGTCCATGAGGGAGGTGGTGCATGGACACAGGGATGGCCACATTACACAGCTGAAGCATTTGAGCTTCCTCTGCAGTCACACAGGAACATGTTTTAAGCTAGCTAACCAGTTAGCCACAGCAGCTAACCATGTGGGCTAACCACTGCTGCGCACATCCAGGCTATTCAGTAAGCCCTAGGTTGCTGTGACTGCTGTACTAATAATATCCAAGCCCATCTCTGCAACTGGCATAGCCTCAGTTGTGTGTTATAGGCCATTCTGAATTGAGTAGTGTTTTATTTTTTAAGGTACTAAACACCTTGCAGAATTAGAGTCTGTCTAATACACATCAGTGTCTTTTCTCATTTGCCTTTTGACTACCAAAGGAATTAATTAATATCAGCATGAGTGTAAGAATTGTGGAAAGCAGAACTAGTTATATGAACTTTCTCGAGACTGTTCAGTTCCCAGAGAGTTGGGGGTTGTCATGTTCTCATCAGAATTCATCCAAATGTCATCCTGGGTTTGCTTCTTTCAGAAAGCTACTATCCCTGTGTGTTTAAAATGATCCTGTGGATGTGTTGTTCATGTGAGCTAATTAAAGCATTTAGACTAAAACGGGCACACTTTGCTCCTTTTTCTATCAACAAATGCTGGAGAGGCTATATGTGCAAAGATGTGTGATAGATCTTGGGGTTATACTATGACAACTATTTGTAATAAAAGGGATAAATCTGAGCTGGTACTAAAAACTGATTTTAAGAGTTGTTTCTTATTTTGATGTTTCAATAATAACCTAATAATTTTAATTCCAGGAAGGAGGACTACATTACATTCTCATCTTTTAAAATAGTTTCACTCTTATAAAGCAGTTAATATTGAATAGGTTAATGTTATAATTTGTTTTATTAACTCTTTCAAATATTTTTTGGCTAGCTCTTGATATAGCTTTTTTTATTAAAATCTCTGGGGTTATATTTGAAGAATGCTGGCCAGGATGTTACAGCAGGACCCCTCTCAATCACCTACCAAAGGTCTTGGGAGTCTGGGGAGGTCCCTGCTGACTGGAAGCTAGCCAATGTTATTCCAATTTACAAGAAGGGCATGAGGGAAGACCCAGGAAACTACAGACTTTTTAGTCTAACCTCAGTTCCTGGAAAAATTATGGAGAAGATTATACTGGGTACTATTGAAAGGCATTTAAAGAACAATGCAATCATCAGGCACAGTCAACACAGGTTCACAAAGGGAAAGTCCTGTTTAACTAATTTGATATCCTTCTATGATAGGGTCACCCGCCTAGTGGGTGAAGGGAAGGCGGTGGATGTAGTTTTTCTGGATTTTAGTGAGGCTTTTGATACTGTCCCTCACAGCATCCTTCTGGACAAGTTGTCCAACTGTGAGATGAGCAGGTACACGGTGCGCTGGGTGAAGAACTGGTTGAAGGGCAGGGCTCAAAGGGTTGTAGTGAATGGGGCTGCATCTGGCTGGTGATTGGTCACCAGCAGTGTTCCTCAGGGCTCAATCCTAGAGCCAATTCTGTTCAATATATTTATCAACGATCTGGATGCAGGAGTTGAATGCACCATTAGCAAGTTTGCTGATGATACCAAACTGGATGTTGCACAGCCACATTTCTGTTGAGATTTAAGAAAACTGTTCTTTAATCTTCCTTGTGTTTAGCTATTGGTTCATCTATCATCCTCTATTGCTATCTATCTATTGTTAAAATAGTTGTGTTAAACCATAAGGCTTTTACACTGTGTATGTTGACAGGAGTTAACGGATGGAGAACGAAAGCAAGCTTTTTCCAAAGCAAGCTAATGGGACAGTGATGATCTCAGTAAGCCAAGGACATTAGTATCCCAAAATGGACAACATTTGCTATTTAAGAACATACAGGTTTGCCAGGTTATCCTGTAAATCCAGAGTGAACAGGTTATAAGCGCTGGATGAAGGGAGGCTAATGCAAAGAAAATCTCATTGCTCCTAATGCTGAGAGTAACTGCTGTGATTGGTGCAGGCCTCCCCCCTCCCCTGGCTGGATGGCATGGGCGGGGGGGCGGGGGGGGCGGTAGCATTGAAAGAGGTATCCTGAGACAGGCTGGGCTGCTTGGCACCCGCTGTGGGAGGGAGATGCATTGCCACGTAAGGACTCTGACACTACTGCAAGCTCTTATCTATTTTGGGATGTGTCTCA
The DNA here is from genome assembly GCF_018139145.2 of Gymnogyps californianus. Lineage (NCBI taxonomy): Eukaryota > Metazoa > Chordata > Aves > Accipitriformes > Cathartidae > Gymnogyps > Gymnogyps californianus. Next base: position 120,944 of record NW_026114018.1, on the reverse strand, counting down.
TTTAATCAGAAACTCCTGCTGCTGCAATATTATTCATGGCAATAGTGCCTTGAGCATCTGCTAGGCTGAGGTCCTTTCGCACTAGGTATTACACAAAGCTGTAGCAAATTATAGTCCCCGAGACTTATGGCCCTCTCCTATTGCACTCAAGGGGAACTTTATCTCTGGTGTCAGTAGGAACTGTAGCATACCTTCCCATATCAACTCATGCATATCCTTTGTAGTACAGCTCTCAGGTAGTAATGCATTGCCTGGGACTTGATCTCAGTAAGGTAGGCAAAACCTGTGATGAGAAATAACGGAATCAGTGGCTGTGCTAAGGTAAAATAACCAGCTAAGGGGCAGGACAAGAAGCAGTAGGTATCTGAAGATGACTTTAAACCAGTACCAGTGCTTCTGCATTGACTTAATAAGCCTGTGCGGGGTTTCCATCAGCAAAGACTCAGACCCTGAATATCATATTTTTCTAGGGTAAAAAACAAACAAAAAAACCCCAACAAAAAACCCCTAAGAAGCCATGGGTCATAAGGACCAGTTTTCTGGATTTGGGGATGCGCAAACAAAATTTGTTATGTATCATCTTAACCACACAAATCCAACACTGGTCAAATTATTTCCCCCTTTCCTCTTCCTCAGGAATGCAAACCAGATTTAAAAGCAGACACACATTGCCATTTGGGTACTTTAAAAACATCTGGTGGTGATGAGAAGCCTCTGTGTCAGTTAATTCAGCTCACAGCTGGATTAATTCTAAGAAAAAATAAATATCTTCCATGGCTACTGGACTGTTGAACCCCTGAGGAGCTGGGTAGGAGCAAGGAAGAATTCTTATTAAATTGCCTCCTATGTTATCAGCTGGCTGTGCCTTATAAAAGGGACAGGAGTCCTGAGTCCTAAGTCCTGGCTGAGTGAGATGGCTGAAAGTGCCTTAGTCTGGGCTTAAGCTGTCAGCAGGTGCCATGTCAGAGGGTACTTGGTGGTGTGGAAATCACTCCTGCTATGCACTGTAGCATCAGTGTAGTCCTGCTACACTCACCCTGGTGCAGAGCCAGGAAATAGGTCTGGATCTTGAAAAGCAAAAGGGAGATCGGCTCACCATATGAAGGACAATCAACTCCCACAAGAGAGAAGTGGATTTCTGAGGCCAGCCAGAGAAACAGACTGTCTGTTTTGAAGAGCCAAGCCTGGGGTGGATGAGCATGAAGACCAAGCTATGACAGCTAACTACCTACAGCTGCCAGGTTTGAGTCTCTTCTCTGGATTACACATCTTGGAGCAGAAGGCCTGGTTGGGTTGGAGGAGGGTGGGATCTCCGCAGTCAGCAGTTATCAATATTAACTGCTATTTCAATGGTGCCTTAATACTGCTACAACAGGGGCTCATCACCAGCTTCTCATTCTTTGTGAAATGCTGGGATCCTAGAGGATTTCTCAGATCTGTTTTTATTCTACCAGGGTAGAATTGGTATAGGGAGGGTCTTGAAAGGCCTTGCTTAGTTTACGATGTCAGTCTTAGCCCTTGTATGACCTCCTAGGAAGAAGCTCAGAGCTGCTGCAGGTGATGTAAAACCTGCATCTGACAGCAGATGAAATAAAAAGGTGGCTGAATATTTTGGTGAGGTGGGAGAAAATGGGGAACTGCTGTTGACTTTGCCCAAGTGGCTTATTTGGGTCTTCATCTAGTCAAGATACAATGCCAAGCTGAAAAGGCATGAACTCCCTATTTCAAGGCATCTCGAGTATGTGACAACAGTCTCATGCTATTATTTTTTGGCCTATTTCATACTGGGGAAACCCTTTAGATACAGTACTGTACTGACAAATGAAGTACAGCATATAGACCCAGTGAGAAATCCAAGTATAACTGAGAGTAGCACATGGCCCAATGTAGGTGAAATTGTACACAGGTATATGTGTGTCTTCTTATTATAGCAATTTCCAAACTGTGGGGTCATGGAGCAGCTAGTTAGCTCAAGAGATGATAATCCTTAAATGCTGAGGTAGATGGAAATGATTGCCATATAGCCATGTTGATTGAGGATGCTCTTTGTGCCTTGTAAAATCTAAAATCTCATGTTTCTCACCATCTCTTTTAATTTAGCTTTCTATGGAGGGTTTTAACAACATGAGAAGTAATTAGAAGTAAATATGGAGGTTGTATCCATCTGCTCATATTTTAAATCCACGGTTGGCCAAGCCCAGCACACTGAATTTGCAATAGGTTTTACTCTCTGCTACATACAGTACAACTCATATAAAGCCCTAGGGAGAAGGTTTGCAGGAGGCAGTGAAATTGCCATAGCACCGATCCCCAGACCCCAGTGTTCCCTGCAGGGCAATGAACAGCAGGACAAACCCTGCCATTTCCAGAGTGTTTTCTAGCAATGGAGACAGAGCATCTCTGCTGTAGGAAGGGATGAGGAGCTCTGGGTTGAGGATGGAGGAATGTGCTGGGTGCAGGGAGAGGGCTGCTGTGGGGCTCTGCAGTCACAGCCAGGCAGGGCAGGACACTGCCAGGAGATCTGCCTTCCCATCTTCCTTTGCTGCTGAAGGACTCACTAGCTCCACAGTTTATAAACTCTCTGCAATGGTGTCCAAAGCAATCCTGACCTGGAAAAAAGAGTATTTTCCTCTCCTTAGTTCAGTGTCCCATTAAGTTAACTACACTGGAAAGACAGACTTGTCCTAATGAATACTGGCCTATATTTCTGTCAGAGAAATTATAAGGGCTTATAATGCAAAGGCATATACTTAAGATCACCTTATAAAAACACTTTGATTGCCTTTTCAGTTAGTGTTAACTTTCCAAAATTTCAAAAACTGCTGATGTTTGAGAATTTTGATGTTCTTGCCTGCAGCAGGGACACAGCTGAATGGTTTTGTTTAGGAGGAAGCAAAGGGTGGTTTTGTCAGAAAATGCTGAGTGTTTATACAACAATCAGCCTTGCTCAGATGGCACATCTGCTTTTTCAGAGACGCGCAGAAATGCTGTCATAACAGCAACATTTTGTCCCCAGAACCACTTGAAAAAGAAAAAACCCGAAAGCTGGTCACTGTCCCCGCCTGGAGGGAAAAGGCTGCCTGACATAACCAACTTGTCCTGTTGCACGAGCCCCACTCCAGTCCAGAGCTGTGCGGCAGAGTGTGCAGCTGCCTGCTAGGAATACGAGCGCCACTGGAGCCCCTCCGTGGAGATTTCCCCAGCAGCATGAAGAAGTAGACAACAGGAAATTCAAAATGTTTGCCAGGAGCCCTGGGAGAGCTGGGCACTGTCAGCTTCAGGTATGGTGTCAGTTGTTCTTTTTTCTTAACTAGGTAACATGAGTGTAAGCAAAGCAATACTGCCATTTAAATAACAAGCACTTCTAATTGCTCTGAAATCTCTCTGGTTTCCAAAGGATTGCAGTAAGAATATAGCTTCTGTATTCCTCAAGAAGTTGTCTTTCTACTTGATGACAAATTCCTCCTCTATTTATTTCCTTAACCATTTCTTTATTGCATTTTTTCTTTTCTTTTTTTGAGTCTATAGGCTGGGGTACCTCTAAATCACACCAGTAGTCTTTATCATTTCCCACCAGAGCACAGCTGGCCTCAAGTGAATTTGAGCCCAGGGTCCTGCAAGCATGTGCCAAGAGTGCAAACTGCTTGCTGATGCTGTGGCCCAGAAGTCCCCACAAAAAGCATCACTAGGCCCATGGACCAGTGTTAAATGCTTATTTGCCACCAGGTCGCATTTCTCAGTCTGTATGAAAAAGGGTGACTGGGGTCCTGTTTGGTCTCCCAGCAGAGGTCTGATCTGGGGAGGATGGAGATCCCTGCTCAGTCGGTCAGAACAGCAATTGCTGAAGAGAGTCAAGGGAATTAAAATGTGCCTAAACTCCCAATCTGACAACCCATGAAATGCAGCCTCCTGCAAGTCACAGTGTTAGTGAAGCCTCTCTGATACCACAGGGCCATTCAGATTGTGGAGCAGAGCCCTGCAGTGAACGGTGCACATTCTGGGCACAAACCAGCAAAGTTCAGTAAGCAGCTAGGTCAGTGCTTGGGTGAATTGTGGCTGGAAACAGCTCAGAAGATTAATCTTTAATCTGATTCCCAGTCGGGAAGACACACTGTCCCTAAGGAGAAGACATGACACATTGCAGCGCTCTCTGTGCACTCTCAGATGCCCTGGGGACCTCACCAGCAGTCACAGGGAAGGCAGTGCTCTGAAGCGGAGCATGAACCTTGCCTTTTTTTTTTTTTGCCACTGTGCTATCTAGGAGGTGATCTCTCTTTTCCATTTTGTGAACATTATTAGAAGCAGGGAGGCAAACTGGGAAGCCAATGGAGCAGAGCAGAGACAAGGGCTAGAGCCACTGCTTTTATCTCCTGGGAGGAATTCTACTGTGCAAAAATGTGTGAAACCAGTGAATTTTAGCTACCTGTTTGTGAGAGCTTGTCATGCAGGTCTTGAAATGCTGTGAGGCAGGGAGGGCTGGCCACATCTCTGGAGGAACAGCCATGCAAACAGGAGGCTTGGTCTCACAGAGGTGCACTGGCATGCGGTGGCTGGGCGGCCTGGATCTCCAGCAAGAAGGACTCCAGTATCTTACAGCCTGGGATGCAGCTGTGTGCACAGCCCCAGCCTATAATTAAGCAGTGAGCCTTAGTCATCCTCTTCCTGCCAGCCACTTTCAGAGCTTAACCATACCTCAGCTCCCCAGTGTATGTATGTGATGTGTGTCTTGTGGCTCTCAGCCACACTGAGAGGTTGATATGGGGTTCCCAGGGCCATGAATACTGGCTGTGTGTGCCACCATGGGTGTCATTTAGATGTCTCCACTGCCAATGGGAGAAGAAAATTAGAACAGAGATGAGATGAAGCTGAGATAATATCTGAGAGAAGAGGCAACAGCATCTAAAAACCCACATTAAGAATGATCTTAGCTGTGCACTCAGTGCCACCCCACATGGTTAGCAGGCTAGACATAGACATGCTGGCCCAGAAATTTCACCATTTGGGAGTCCCGCTGTTGTCATGAAGCTAGTATGTGAACCCTGCATGATCATACCTGTGCTCGGTGTTTCAGTGTGAGGTTCGTCTTGGTCTTTGTGGTTTCCAGGGAGTAACGTGATGACCATTATGTCAAAGGATGTCCAAGGTTGCCTGCTGGTCTGACCTGCTGAGCCTTCGGGTGAGAGCCACAATTTGAAATGGTTCTGCGACGGGTTCACCCTCACCTGCCAGAGCTGCTCCAGTGAAAGGAGAAGCTCAGCGTTTAGTAAGCAGCAGAGCACAGCTGCCTGAGGAGCTCTGTGTTGGCTTTCGGCCAGCGTGTTGCATGTGAGCCCAGCCATGCCTGCCATATACAGACTTCCTTGGGCAGTGCTGCTCCCGAGGCAGCACCTCCACCTAGCCTCTCTCCAGACTGGGAGCTGTTAGCGTTTCAAACTTATGTCAATAGCAACCACCTCATCACTTGTCATCTCTTGCAAATGAAGTAGGACAGTATTTGGATGAGAGCCCTCCAAGGACAACTTGCATGCTGCAACTTGTGGTAGCACTGGCTGACTAAGCAAAGTCAGCTTTGAAAGAGCGTGATGGGAATGTGCTGCAAGTGATGCTGTCTTTGACATGAGGTATGAAAGATAAGTCCTCACTATTTATTGCTGTTCCCATTTCAGGAGTGCCTCTCTCTCTGTAGGAGTGAGCATCTAGTAAAGCTTTTGCATCAGAATGTTAGTTTGGATTTACTGGCTAGATTCCAACTCAGGAAGTTACCATCTACCTCTGCAAGCTTTCCATGCTGTTTCAGTTGCCTACAGAATGATTTTTCATTTCATGTTCAAATCTGATTTAAATAGTTATTTCATACACTTGAACAATTCCTTTATTTCACACACTTGAACAATTCCTTTATTTCACATCCAGTGGTGGGTGAAAGGATGTTATGTAGCATATACTTGGATCCACTTCAGTGGAAGCTGTTACCATCACTACTGGGGTTGCAATGCCGAACAAATCCATGCTGAAGGGCATGAGCCAGCAAAACTGGAAAATACTTTATTTGTAAAACATAGTGTAGGGCTTACAGTGTCCTACTCAATATACCAGCAGCTTATGACAGAAATCTATAGCAACTCCAACACGTTATTAATAGTAAATGTTTAATTCTTGAAAAGGTTGCTCATGTTTATGCTAACCATAAGCAATGAGATCTCTCTTCACTAAAACAAGTCAGTGAAACACAACTTAGTCTCTGCAACAGTGGCCAGACCCCATTCTAGATACCTGCATTTTTCTTACACCCCGAGAGGAGAGATTCCTCCTCAGCTACTCAAGTTCCCTCATTTCACCAAGTAAACTTTTTTCTTCTTTTATATGCCAGTTGTTGAAATTCATTCACCACCCTCTGCTCAAAACTCTATTTATCCTTTTCCTCCCACTTTTCAGAACTGTCATGGTTATCAGCTCAGCAATGTGCAATGTAGATTCTTGAGATCTGATGTCATCTTGCTTGGCATATGTTACACCCTCAAATAAGCCATTGTGCTGAATAATGTACCATATGTTTATCTCTAAGGTCCTCCCAGCATTGTGAAGACATATCAGTGCTCTGATTGTGTGCCACTTAAACCAGGATTTTTGTCCTTGTTGTGTAGAGCTTCCAAATCTGATGCTACCAACTGAAATAAAATCCTCAGCTCACCCTCTCTTCTGTGCAGCATACTGCTCTGCCTATCAAACCCTGAAAATATGTTCTGGGAAAAACCTACTCTGATGATCTTTTGAAGAAAGAAATTGCGCTTGCTTGTATATGCCCACTTGTCCTGTAACACTTGAGGTGCTGCTTTTTGCTTACATGTGGTTTGTGTGTGTGTAGGACAGGATGGGAAGTGGAGTAGAAAGAAAATGCAGCAGTGAATTTCAGCCTTCCACAGGAAACTCAACAGAAAGAGATTAACACCCAAAATAGTCTTCCTATAGGGGTTCAAATGGCATGCTAGGAGAGCCTCCTCTCCTAGGGCAGTGCAGAAATAGATCAGGTCACCAGAGAGGGTGTGGAGCCACTTCCTTGAAGGTTATTTGGGGCATTGGCTGGACACAGCCTTGTCCAGCTTAGTCTGCAACAGTCCTGCTCCAAGTGGGGAGGGATGAGAGACCTCCAGCAGCCCCTTCCAGCCAACACTGCAGTGATGCTGTGTGCCAGAGGAGTCTGACCACCCTGGTCTAGGAGGCTGCAGGCCATGGACTCAAGCCTGGGGGAAGGAGACAAGGAAAGAGAGTGACCCAGGAGTGGCCAGAGCAGGCAGGGTGGTACCACGGTGCTCCTGCTCCAGCTGCAGGCCATGCCCAGGCCTTGGGTTCCCTTGAAATGACCCTGCAGAGAATGGTCCCCACCTGGAGTCAATGGAGCAGGCAGCCATTCCTCCCAAGGGCCCCTTCCTCCCTTTCCCTGGAGGCTTGGGCTCCTGTTACAAATGTCAGGCTAATGCCTGGGGCTTCCCCTGCTGTCTCCCTGCAGCCAGCCCTGAGTGGGACTGCCTTGCCTCCCACACAGCATACTCCCCACCAGCCATGGGCACATCTGGCCACTGAGGCAGCAGTCACGGCACTGCTCACGCTGAGCCAGACACATGCCCAAGCGCTGGGCACCTTTTCCACCTTCTCAGAGAGTTGTATAACAAGCAGACCCAGGATGCTACTATGGTGCACAGACCTGCAAGTGGTGCCACAGCACACCAAGTGCCTACTCAGATGGAGTCTTTCATTTTAACTGATGAGGTCTCTAAAACATCCCATTTTCAGAGAAACTTCTGTAATGCCTTTTCTTGGAGGAACACAATAATGAGTGCGCGTAAAGTAATGCTCTCCAATTGTTACTCATGGACAGAAGCATCAGCTCTAATGAGCCACCTTCATTTTTCAGCTTTAATGCTTTTTGCATGCATGTCACTGGCATCATGTGTTTAACTGATAAATATTTAAAGACTTTGAAGCCATTAAAGGAAACTGAAGTCTGATCACCATTGTGGTTTCTGGTTTACAGTTAGCAAAACATTCTGTTTTTCCTGGATCCCATTTGCACCCTGGGAAAACACTAAGAACAGATGGTTTACTATTCAAGTTTTACAAGCAGTTCAAACAGGAGTAGGCACTCTGCGTGCTGCAAATGTTTATAGAGGTTAAGCATAATCAGCTTCTGCTAGTCCCTGCCAACTGCATTAAGTTAGTGGTGAGTACGGGGAAAAAGCCTAAGGAAATACAGTTTTATGAACATATTACATTATTCTACATGGTATTTAAGATCACAGCTAAAGAGCTGACAGATGAAAGAGTCCCATATCTAGAGCAGAGACTTTAATTTTCATTTTAGGTTATTTACCAATACTGGCAACTAGCAAAATAAATCTTTAGTTTCATTTCACCCTGCAGATGGGAAAGGCTCTTACAACAGTTGCTGGTGAGAGATACTCTATTTGGAGTGCTTTTTTGTTAATGTTGATCTATTAGTACAGGGAGAGAAGTAATGGGAAGATTTTATTTGCATAGTAGTTCTTTGGGGCAACTGAAAAGGTATCTTTGGTGTTCTTTTGGCCAACACCAGTTAAACTTTATACATCTCTTCTTGCTTTCTTTGAGCAAGACAGTGTGAGAGAGATGCTGTTCAAGATTTACGAAGCTCAAAGTCTGTCCATTGATAAGGAAACCTAGGACCTCATTTTCTTTAACTACATCTGAAGTGCAAGCCAACAAGGTCTGTCTTTGTTCTATGACTTCTATGTATAATTGATTTCTAGGTATATTTTTCAAGTTCAACAAGAGCTGTACATCAGCAGAAATCAATGGTCAGTAGAACATGCAGTCTAATAATAGTTTTTTTTTCTTGCTTGTCCAAAGTGAAAGGTCTAATGAGTAGCACACTCTCCCTTGCAGGTGAAATATTTCCATAGCTTCCTCTCGATATCTGAAAATGTGAAAAAGCTTTATTTTCAGTCTGTTAAAATCAGCATAATGACTCATTTAATAGCCCAAACAGATCTGCTCAGAAATCACTACTACTCATTAAATATAAGGTATAGGTTCTATTTCATTAGTCTATAGGTGTCGTGGTTTAACCCCAGCCGGCAACTAAGCACCACGCAGCCGCTCGCTCACTCCCCCCACCCAGTGGGATGGGGGAGAGAATCGAAAAAAAACCCTCATGAGTTGAGATAAAGACAGTTTAATAGGACAGAAAGGAAGGAAAAAATAACGATAATAATAATAATAATATGACAATAGTAATACTAAAAGAATTAGACTATACAAAGCAAGTGATGCACAATGCAATTGCTCACCACTCGCCGACCGATGCCCAGTTAGTTCCCGAGCCGCGATCCCCCTCTCCTGGCCAACTCCCCCAGTTTATATACTGGGCATGATGTCATATGGTATGGAATAGCTCTTTGGCCAGTTTGGGTCAGCTGTCCTGGCTGTGTCCCCTCCCAACTTCTTGTGCCCCTCCAGCCTTCTTGCTGGCTGGCCATGAGAAGCTGGAAAAATCCTTGACTTAGGATAAGCGCTACTTAGCAACAACTAAAAACATCAGTGTGTTATCAACATTCTTTTCCTACTAAATCCAAAACACAGCACTATACCAGCTACTAGGAAGAAAATTAACTCTGTCCTAGCCGAAACCAGGACAATAGGAAAATTGACCTGGAGGAAAAGATTTCATGTTAAATAAATGCCACTAGCTAAGAGCATCTATGCTACAAATGGAGTTATGTGGTGGGTTGACCCTGACTGGACACCAGGTGCCCACCAAAGCCGCTCTATCACTCCCCTCCTCAACTGGACAGGGGAGAGAAAATATAATGAAAGGCTCATGGGTCGAGATGAGGACAGGGAGATCACTCAGCAATTACCCTCATGGGCAAAACAGACTCGACTTGGGGAAAAAATTAGTTTATTACCAGTCAAATCAGAGCAGGGTAATGAGAAATAAAACCAAATCTTAAAAACACCTTCCCCCCACCCCTCCCTTCTTCCCAGGCTTAACTTCACTCCCGAATTTTCTACCTCCTCCCCCAGAGGCGCAGGGGGATGGGGAATGGGGGTTTCGGTCAGTTCATCACACGTTGTTTCTGCCACTCCTTCCTCCTCAGGGGGAGGACTCCTCACACTCTTCCCCTGCTCCAGCATGGGGTCCCTCCCATGGGGGTCAGCCCTCCATGAGTTTCTCCAACATGAGTCCTTCCCACAGGCTACAGTTCTTCATGAACTGCTCCAGCATGGGTCCCCCACGGGGTCACAAGTCCTGCCAGCAAACCTGCTCCAGCATGGGCTCCTCTCTCCATGGGACCACAGGTCCTGCCAGCAAACCTGCTCCAGCATGGGCTTCCCATGGGGTCACAGCCTCCTTTGGACATCCACCTGCTCCAGTGTGGGGTCCTCCAGGTGGATATCTGCTCTGCCGTTAACCTCCATGGGCTGCAGGGGGACAGCCTGCCTCACCATGGTCTTCACCACGGGCTGCAGGGGAATCTCTGCTCTGGTGCCTGGAGCACCTCCTCCCCCTCCTTCACTGACCTTGGTGTCTGCAGAGTTGTTCCTCTCACATATTCTCACTCCTCTCTCCGGCTGCAATTGCTACCCCTGTAACTTCTTTTCCCTTTCTTAAATATGTTCTCACAGAGGCGCTACCACTGTCACTGATTGGCTTGGCCTTGGCCAGCGGCAGGTCTGTCTTGGAGCCGGCTGACATCATTAACTTTATCGGACATAGGGGAAGCTTCTAGCAGCTTCTCACAGAAGCCACCCCTGTAGCCCCCCTTCTACCAAAACCTTGCCACGCAAACCCAATACAAGTTATAAAGTTGAAATTTGGAGAGAAATAGTGTAATGGGCTCTAGGTTGCAAACAGACTTTTTTACACAACCTTTACATTGCATTTTTTAAACTAAGCTACAGATGTTAGTTACTATAAAATGTCCTATGGGTGGTATACTGGTTGTTTATAGGGTTAGTGATTCGGGAGAAAAAAAGTATTTTTTCTGAGTCAGTACTGAAACAATGTGACACTCTGGTTTACTTTTAGGACACAAAACCTAGGGCCTGATCAGCTGACCTCATTTACATACAATAGATCTTTGTTTAATAAGTATTGAATTTTAATATGACTGGGAACTTGACTTCTGAATTCTGAACAGAATCGAAGTGCATTTACTGCTCATATTATGACAGCCAACATTTTGTTTCCTGGGAAAATCTGCAGCCGCTCTGCTCGAGGCTTGCCGAGAACTGAGACTAGTTGTTGTGACAAGGCATCATCAGGTTTGGCACTTCCACAGCAACTGAAGTTCTGCTCTTCTTTCCAAAGCCTTAAATACTTTTAAATACCTTCTAGAAAAAAACACAGCTCTGCCTCATACGCTTGACTCCTCAGGAATACAGAATATTAGAAGTCACAACTATGCTCAGTTTTGATTGAAGGAAGAGTTTTGGAAAGGAACGAAAATAAAATTCACTTATGCTCTAACACAACTAATGTTTTTCGAAGAAATTCAAAGGGCAAGTATTAAATCATTATGAAGTAACAAGATAAATGCTTCTATCAAAAAATAATCCTTTTGTTTCTCTGAATCATTTTGTCAAAAGCCCCAGGTAATTCTTACCATCAAATGTTCTGGGGAAAAAAATTACTGTATTAGTTCAACAAACAGAACACATAGTTTAGAATATCTACCTAGCAGCTCTTTTGAGGAATCAACCAAAATTTCAACTCTTCTTTCCAGTACTCCAAGTACCTTTGTCTTGTGCCGAAGGATTTGAAAAAGAACACACTTTTAGTCTGAACACACTTTCCAAGGTGCTATAGCACACCTTGGAAAAGACAGGTGATGGGATTACAGACTGCTCTGACTCTAAGTGATGAACATGCTGTCAGGTCCTCATGCAGGATCCTTTATTTGTATTTGTGGACATATTGCTTGCTGCTCCAAGTCTTTCTTTGATGTCAGGCTCCTAGTACAGTAGCCTTCTTTAGCTCTTGTTTTGTAACTTCTGTGGAGTAATACTGTGAGCTGTAAAACAACTTATTTGCTTTCATCATTGCTGGATGGATAAAGTGATCCCATTGGTAGCTGGGCCCTCTAAGGGCACCTTGGGGGTCAGTCTCCAGAGGTGACGCAGCTGCACATCAGGCTGGGAGATACAGAGGTCAACCTTTGGAAAATCTTGTCACATTGCCCAGCCTACAGGTCTGTGGCTCAGATATAGACATAACTAAGCACTAAAGACTCTTCTTTGTCTTGCTTCAATGTACAAGTGCATTAGTGAGGAGATATTAAAACACAATATTAGAAACAATGTAGGTAAGTCCTAAGTGCATATTGTTTTGTAAGGATAATATTATAAGCTGCAGGTCCAAGAAATAATATTGTCCCTTTCAAAAAACTTTCCTCAAGGTTTGTGCCTGACCAGTGATGTCAGAACTCATGTCATTTTGTTCTGAGAGTTAAACAAGAGAAGTGCATCCATTTCTTTGCAAAAAGTATTTAGCTCACTATATCCTCATCCATATGGTAAAGGAGAGCCTAGGAAAAAATGCTATTCTCCTTCTGAAAGACAACACCCCACCGGGCACTGTGGGGTACCTTCCTGTGATGTACCTGAAGTTACTGGTAACTTCTTGCAGAATTCAGCCAATGACTAATTGGGAAGGTCCTGAAAAAGGGTGAAGAGCAGAGGAGCACAAGCAGTGCAACTGCTTATGCCAGGTCAAGCTATCCCATCTATTCGAAGGCAGTGTTGATGCTTGACCTGTGACAGCACTGGAGGCTTCTGCAAAAGTGCACCAGGAAAAAATTAGTTTTGTAAAAACATGGGAGGGGAGAAAGTGGGGGCAAGTTAATATATGTGCCATCAGATGTAGTCAGAAGAAACAAGTAGGCAAATCTTTAAAGAGAATCTATATAAATTCTTTCCAGGGTCTGTCACCTTCATATGCTGAATTACCTAAATTTTTGTAGGAATTATCTCAAACCAAGCCCAAGGGAGACATCTGGTAAACCTACAACTCAAGGAAGTGTTACTAAAGCTGAAAACACACAAGAAAGTTATTAAAATCTCAGACCACACTGAACTGACTGAAACAGAATGCAAAAGATATCATTATTGTTAAGAACTAGCAGCTAATTGCTTAATGAAAATCAGATGGTTTGTATCCTGTGGGTAACTTCCAGGAGTGTAGCCTATTTTATTTCATTCAAATAGTCTTGGAAGAAATGTGGTCTGATTTTGTTCTGTACCCTCCCCCTTGTGGCAATACACAATTTCAATAATGCTTTAACAGAGCAGCAGATGCAGTGAAACAAAGTAGGCTTCAAGATTGTTGAAACCCCTTCATATAGCCTGACAATTCAGAGAGCAGATGTCATTCTGGCACTTACTGTTTTTTTTCTCCAAGTGTACATTTTGTGATACAGGAAATAAGACACTTCCCTTTATGCCAGTGGACAATTTTCTTACTCAAATAGTGAACAAAGCACCTCTCAGAATTGATTTTTCATTTATGCCAGACTTTGCCAGGCACAAGAAACCAACAGGCATGCAAGAATTTTGGGTGCCAGAACTGTGAGTTAGAAAGTTGAGAGTGGAAAACGCAGTCTTATGCAGACGTGGGCAGGACTTTTCTACAAACACATGCCCTTACTGTAAAGGAGGTAAGGAAATGTCATGGTTTAGGCACAGCTGGCAACAAAGCACCATGCAGCCGCTCATGGGGAGGAGAAAATACAATGAAAGGGCTCCTGAATCATGACAAGGACAGGGAGGGATCACTCACCAATTATGGTCACAGGCAAAAACCAGACTCGACTTGGGGAAAAATAAACCAATTTAATTTGTTACCACTCAAATCAGAGTAGGATGATGAGAAATAGAACCATATCTTAAAAAATACACCTTCCCCCCACCCCTCCCTTCTTCCCAGGCTCAGCTTTGCTCCCCATTCCTCTACCTCCTCCCCCCCAGCAGCACAGGGGGCGGGAATGGGGGTTGCAGTCAATTCGTCACACGCTGTTTCTGCTGCTCCTTCCTCCTCAGAGGGGAGGACTCCTCACACTCTTCCCCTGCTCCAGCATGGGGTCCCTCTCACAGGGGTCAGCCCTCCATGAGTTTCTACAACGCAAGTCCTTTCCACACACTGCAGTCCTCCACAAACTGCCCCAGCATGGGCTTTCCCACAGAGCCACAGCCTTTTCCGGGCCCAGCCACCTGCTCCGGCATGGGGTCCTCCACAGCCTGCAGGGGAATCTCTGCTCCACCATCACCCCTCCATGGACTGCAGGGTCTCCTTCACTGACCTCAATGTCTGCATGATTGTTTCTCTCACATCCCACTCCTCTCTCCACTGTAGCTCTTCTTCCCCTCCTCTCTACCTCAGCAGTCTTTTTTTTTTTCCCCTTCTTAAATATGCTATCACAGAGGTGCAACCACCATTGCTGATTGGCTCGGCCTTGGCCAGAGGCGGGTCCAAGTTGGAGCCAGGGAAACTTCTAGCAGCTTCTCACAGGAGCCACCCCTGTAGCCCCTCCCCCACTACACAAACCCAACACAGGAAATCTGCCAGATAAAACAGCAAACTCATACTCTGAAAATGTTTTCCAGAGTACAAATTACTTTAGAAACTCAGCGTGTGCTTTAACCCAACCCTGGAAACCAGCCCCTCTCATTTCTGAGGAACACTCACCTCTCCTGCAACTGAGTCAGCCAGCATCCAGCAGCCTCCTTCCAGGAATCTGGCCCACTCAGAAACCCAGCAAAGAAGCACTGGCAATAATGTGCAGAGGACTGACACCATCTTGATAAAAGGGAAAACACAGTGGGCAAATATTCTTAACAAAGCCTACACTGACAAAAGGCCCTAAAATTGCCATGGACTCCTCTTCAACTATTTTCCTTTATGAACTATACAGGTTAGTAAAAGAGACTTCTGCCCTCACTTTTCTGTCACTGATATCCCAGCTTCTCTCATTTAAGCTATGTGTCAGGCTTGGTTCAGAGATGGCACTTGTCATGGCTATGGGTGAACTCCTGATGCCCAAAGACAAAGACAGGACATCCATATTTGTCTCCTGCCCTACTGCCAACTGGTCATTAAATCCCAGGGTAAAAGCTGTAAAAACAGTGATGGGAGCACCCCAACATGTGTTGGATCTTCCCAAACCAAACCCAACAAGCAATTACATGGACAGCTGGCAACTCCAGGTTCAGTCTTCCTCAGGCTGGTGAGACCACAGGAGAGCAAACGGGCACAATGCCAGTGTCAAGACATGCCAACATAAGTCAAGGGGCCTTCTACATCAAACTGACCTGAGCGTATCTAAGTGTGACCTAAGGCTAACCTGAGAGAAAGCTGAGCTGGTAATATTAGGAGAAATGTGGGCAATGCCCTACTCTTCCCACTGTCTTTCACTGGGGGACTGTAATCCCAGCTGACCTCATTCTCCCTGGAGTCTTAGGTGGCATTTGATGTCTACTGGACAGGGCTGCAAACTGCACAGAGCCCTTGGAGACTGCACTCAAGGCCTGCCCATTGCTGAAGGTGGTATCTAGCAGGTACCGTGCCTCCCACAAAATATTCTTCAGGGGAAAAAAAGTAAGCATCCTGCCTGCTTCAGTCCTTCTGAGCACATCACTCCATTGCTATGTTTTCTACACTGGGTGCTGCCAATTGCCAACGCCATTTCAACACTTAGTCTTACCTCTGTGAAGACAGCTACCTGGCTCAGCTAAAATAAGCTGAGATAAGCAGAATAATCCTTGTGAGCTGCTAAGGAAGCAGATAGAACAGATGGGAAACTACTTTCTTACCCCATGCAAGTCAGAGGGATTTCTGAGTTTTCATATCCTGCACTAAGGAAACAGGACCTTTCAAAGATTTTTGTGAAAAACAAGGTATCTCTGCCCACTGCAGAAAAGCTACTAATCCACTGGCTCAGACACTTGCGTAGAGCTGTGGAGCAGCCAGAATGATTTCTCACTTTCCTTAAGTCAGAGCAGAGAGTTGAAATCTCTCTTCCACGTAATCACAGAGTATCAGCTATTCCAGGTGAATATGTGCCTGTCCCATATCCATCAGTTCCCTTCCTCCCTCTCCAAATTCCTATCTGGAGCAAACTCTCCTGTCTGAAACAGTACATTTTTTTGGTAGAATATATAGGTTTCAAAAATTTGCATTTTCCAACAGCAACAGATTCAACAGAACATGCATCACTGGACTTGGAGGTGCTGCAGCCCTTCCTCTTCCCCATGGCTGCTGCTGGGTGGTGGAACATGCTACTGGAGGAATTTCTAGAGATGCTTCTCACTGTGATCAAAACTAAGTGCAAAACTCACTGGGAAATCCTGACCTGAACATATGCAACCCAGTTTAACCAAATATCAGTCTTGCCTTTTAATAGTGAGAAGCTTTCTCCTTTTCTTTTTTTAATTTTTCGATGCTTTTAATAATTCTCAAAACACAAAGCCAACCCATAACTGGACCCCACATGAAACCCTAAAGACTTTCCCTTCAGCAAGTTAAATATAAGCTGAAATAACTGACTGCAGGAATGAAAAAAGGTTGGAGAAGGAGACTTACTTAAGAGAGTGATACATCAAAGGTAAGAGGGCAGGCAGGGGGATGCTGTTTGCAGCACAGTAAGGACAACAGTCTATTCCTCAAATAGCAAAGGGCAGCTCCCAATGTGACCATTATTACCATTTGCACAATTACCATTGTGCCAACAGCTAAATCAGCTGGCAGTAACTGATAAATGATCATTCACTGCAGCGAATGACAATACAGGTGAAGCTGGACTCCCACCTCCATCACTCAAAGGTTGCTTTGGGTAAGTTGTAGCTTTGCAGAGACTTGCATTTCCTTGTGTGCGCTCTCCCTCTCTCACCTCTACACTCTTGGAAACAAAAACCGTGAGGTGTTTGTGTGGATTGGCAGGCTGCCTAACCACCCTTATCAAAATTGCTTGGCAAATTTGAGCTGAGCACCAGATGCTTACAGAGGGACTGCTTCTACTTAATGAGCCCGCTTGATACCCAAGGCATGCAATTTCTCTGCACTCTTGTTTTAATTGAAGGATCAGGATCATTATGTATTTTGATAACAGAGTAAATCACCAACAGACCCACATGCAACACTTCGACGTTGTAAAAATTTGGAACATTGACATTCATGATGAAAAAAACTCCATGTGGTTTTAATGAGGGAATGAGCAAAAGGGAGCTGAACAGTGCTATGGAACAGCCTTGTGCCATAGGCTGATTTACTGCAAGATCTTACTTGCTGTGGAATTAAAGTTGTCCCATCATTGATTCCTGGTCTCAGCTTAGCTTTTAATGAAACTCACAGTAAATCTAGCTCGCTCGGTCTTGCACTGAGGCAGACTGGCCTAGCATGTTACAAGTCATTTCTTTCTTTATTCTTCAAAACCTGCAGAAAGTCATTGGATTCCCCCCACCTTTTGCCCACAAGAGCAGTACAATATGTTGTAGCTAGTGAAGCAGAGTCCTTCACAGTCCCAAGTACTGTGACACTGATAAATCTCTCAGACAACAGGTTAGTGCGGGTGAAAGCAGATGCCCCTGATGCCTTTCCCTTGCTAACCTTTTCTTTCCCTCTCCTTCCCAGCTTCTCATTCCAACGTGATTGGATTTCACTTGGGACCTGGGATCTGTTCCTGGGAGCTTTGCTCCAGGCAGAAACAGCAAACCAGTGTGGTACAGGGAATACTGAACCTCCTTCTTCCCTTCCTTGCTTTAACACATCCCTGAGGTGGTGCAAAAACTCATCTGCCTTCCTGGCAGCTACCTCTGATACAGAGCTCTACTCCAGAACAGGCTGCCCCATCCCTCCCCATTGCTGGGCAGGTCTCCTAGTGCAAGAAGGAGACCAGTATAGTGGGGCTTAGCTTATGCCCTACTGCCCAGACCAGGACACAAGGTACTACAAGAGCATAAGCCCCATGTCATCCCTGCGTGGCTGGGTCTCACATAGATACAGAATGGCAGTGCTGCCGGGAGGCCCATATGCCAGGCACTGCCAGGGCACATGGGCATATGCTTGGCAAGCGGCTGGGCTGGGCTGGGGGAAGAGCTTCTCACCCAGAAGCCTGCCTATGATCAGCCACTTCTTACCTTCCCCAGCAGGGACTAGCACTCCCAAGCTCTGCAGGCAAAGCTGCCCCATGGGTAGCTTCGGGGGTGAAATGCTCAATGAGCTGAAGCTGCTTAAAACTGTTGCTCAGCAGGCACACACTGAGCAGCTCCTGACAACACAGGCTGGAACATCCATGATGGCTAAAATGCCTGGACCAGCCAGGTGGAGGAAAGTGGCTTTTCCACTGGCACAGATGGGGCTGGATGAGGACAGTGGCCAGATGCTGAGTGGAAAGCTCTGGGCTGTGTGCTGTGGTATTTGACCAGCCCAGCCCTCTGTGAGGCTCTTCAATACCACCTGCTGTACTGAATGGCCTGATCTTGCATCAGTGCTCTTGCAAGTGCATCAAAATCCATCACCTCACAGGCATTGGTTAGCACCAAGCAGGATTATGGAGCATTTTGCTGAATCAGGTTAACCACCACCAACAGACTAAAATGATTTGTGAAACAGGAGGCTAAACCAGTAAATTTTTTTATGCAGTGTCTTGTTAGTCATCACGGTCTTTAAGTATGTTAGGGATTGGACAACTTGCTGCCAACAGCGCAGGCCAGCCAGATTTGAGCTACAGCGTAGTTTGTCAGGCTAACGGAAAAAGCTGGTCTGCTTTTCTGTATAAAAAAACCAACACTATGAATGGTTCCTACTGCAATGCCAAGAATAATACCAAGCAAGAGAGGAAACCTACTGAAGTGAGTCTGGAAACTGTTTTAACCAGGAATCAAATACAATTGGGTGTTTTTCTTAATGTAGTGCTAAATTACATTAGCAAAAGTGATGTGACTTAACCAATGTGTAAGTGTATATAAAAGCCTAATGTAACAATATTTTCAGAGAGGGAAAAAGACATTTTTAAAACTATCTTGGAAAGGTTAAATAGACCATATTTGTAGCAATTCATTCATAACATTTTTCATCTTATTTCTTCAGGAATATATATATTCCCACAACCACCTCACAGAAAGACACAGAATAGCCCTAAAGATATCTACACATAAGCTTTCACCAAAAGATTGCCTGGGAGTAGGGGTGTTAAATTTGCAACCTGCCAGAGCAGTTCACCCTACTTACAATTGGCAGCCTCCTCCACAAGGGAAAGCATGGCAGGCTGGATGAGTTGGTCTAGAGGTAATAGTCTGTTCCCAGCCACCACCTTCCACGGGGAGGGCAGGGAGGAGAAGACCTACCAGCTGCCCTGATAGCAGCAATACAACGGAAACAGAGGTATTTCCTGCACTTGTATGTTGTAGGCACGTGCACAAAAAGCCCAGTATTTTGAGACTGCAGAGCTGCAGCATGTACAACAGTCAGCTGCTCTGCACAGGAAGCAGATTACATACAATGGTTTCATGGCCCCACCGCTGCTACTTGGCCAGAAGCGTTGACTGCTTATGTTTGCTGACCATCTGCAATCTCAGGCAGTGGAAGAAAAGCCAATCACCACAGCATGTTTTCACCCACTTTTGCGGGGATCTATATCTGAGGTAGGTAGCTAAGGCTTCCTTTACATTCAGCAGACACACACACATTTTCAGAACTCAATTCACTTAGCTATTTTAGATATCTGCTTTAAGGAGATGAATTGCACCTAAACCCCATCTTTCTCCACTAGCCAGAGAAGGAGCTTTGACTTATTTCAGATGCAGATAGCTACATTTACTCAAACTGATCCCACCCTGGACATCATTAACTGCCCAGCTTCAAAACTCAGGCACACAAATATGCCAGTAAACTAATGGGCAAGCCTGAGTTATCAGGCCAGAGATGACACTTTCCACATAAAGGAGTTTGGGTTTGAATTCACCTTGGATAAGGAAGTGCATGACTGTGCAACCACACCAGTTGTCTGGGATGGTGTACACCACTGCAGGCAATGCTTGCTGTGATCTCTAGCCCTATTGTCCTCTGCCATCCAGTGAATAAAGTTACTCAGTCATTGGTTTGTCGAGTAGATTTTGCTGTCACACAGCCCAAGGCTCACATTTAATAACATTAGAAAACCTGTGCTTCCCCATTCCCCTCATCCCCAAAAGGAGTTGTGTTAAAAGAAAGGATAGGTACTAAAGAATTGTGATTAAAATTTAAAATCTGATCTTATGGATCACTTTAACATCTGCAGGAATAAGCCTCTTGTTTAATAGTGTACTTTAGCCTCAGCTTAGCATGTGGTCAGCCTGAACTATGCATTTTCTTAAAAGAACAGGTAGATAGGAGATTGTAAAGCTGTATTTCTTCCCTACTTGTACCCATTAGCAGATTCTTCCGTGCAAAATGACATTCATGTGAAAAAATTTACTGTGACGCTCAGAAGAGTTGAAATCAAATGCATGTGTATGGGCAACAAAAGCTGTCAAGGTGACAAACGATTCAATGGACTGCTTTCTTCTCCACCTGCAGCAAGCTTGAGCGATGTTAGCTTTCGAGGGGGATGCTGAAGACTCTTATGAAGGTTGCCATCCATCTGCAGAGAAATAATGAGAGCCAGACCTGGCTGTGGTGGGTTGACCTTGGCTGGATGCCAGGTGCCCACCAAGCCGCTCTATCACTCCCCTCCTCAGCAGGATGGGGGGGGGAAAGATGGAAAACAACTTGTAGGTCAAGAAAAAGGCAGTTTAATAAAGAAAAAGCAAAGGCCACGCGCAAAAGCAAAGGAAAACAAAAGATTTTATTCTCTACTTCCCATCAGCAGGCGATGTCCGGCCACTTCCCAGGAAGCAGGGCTTCAGTATGCATAGCGGTTGCTCCGAAAGACAAACGTTGTAATAAACAATGCCCCCCCTTCCTCCTCCTTCTCTTAGCTTTTATTGCTGAGCATGATGTCTGGAGGTCGACCATTAGGGTTTTGGAGCCAGGGGTATCGAGGATCAGAAGCCCACTACACCCTGACAGAAAAAGAGATAGTAGCAGCATATGAGGGGGTTTGAGCTGCTTCAGAAGTTCTTGGTATAGAAACATATCTCTTCTGCCAGAAAATGAGAGGCAATATGCCCTGTTTACTGATGGGTCCTGTCGCATTGTAGGAAAGCATCGGAGGTGGAAGGTGGCTGTATGGAGTCCTATAATGGACTGGAAAGATGAAGAGGGACCAACAGTAGATGAATTGGCTCACCGACTTCGGCAATACGAAGAAAGTCTCACTTCCTCCCTCGTCGCAGCTGTGGAGAAACTGCCAGACATACTAGCCAAGAAACTGTCCCAAGAGTTCCAGCGATTTGAGGATAAGTTCTGCCTCCCACCTGCACGGACCAATCTCTCAGCTATTAGGAATAAGCGTCCCTATGCTCAAGAGAGAGGAGAGAGAAGGTACACCTCACGGGATATCCTGTGGTCTTACCTGCGGGACCACGGAGAGGATATGAGGAAATGGGATAGAAAACCTACCTCGGTCCTAGATGCACGGGTACGTGAATTGCAAGGAAAAACAATCACAAATGAGGATTCTTCCAGGAAAATTGCTGCTTCAGGCTCCAGTGAGCACTGCGAGCGGAGTGGCCGACAGAGTGGAAGGGCTGATCTTACTCCTGATCCTATGAGAAGGAATTCCAATCCATTTTTACAAAGAGTGAGTGGAGAATCTTATGACCAGGACTAGAGGGGCCCTGCCTCCAGCCAGGTGGAGGAGAGGGACAACTGGGTTTATTGGACTGTGTGGATTCGATGGCCTGGCACATCACACCCACAGGAGTATAAAGCCCTAGTAGACACCGGTGCACAGTGTACTCTAATGCCATCAAGCTATAAAGGGGCAGAACCCATCTGTATTTCTGGAGTGACAGAAGAATCCCAACAGCTAACTGTATTGGAGGCTGAAATAAGCCTAACTGGGAATGAGTGGCAGAAACACCCCATTGTGACTGGCCCAGAGGCCCCATGCATTCTTGGCATAGATTGTCTCAGGAGAGGGTATTTCAAGGACCCAAAGGGGTATGAGTGGGCCTTTGGTATAGCTGCCTTGGAGACAGAGGGAATTGAACAGTTATCCACCTTGCCTGGTCTCTCGGAGGACCCTTCTGTTGTGGGGTTGCTGAGGGTCGAAGAGCAACAGGTGCCGATCACTACCACAGGGGTGCACCGGCAGCAATATCGCACCAACTGAGACTCCCTGATTCCCATCCATATGCTGATTCATCGACTGAAGAGCCAAGGGGTGATCAGCAGGACTTGCTCACCCTTTAACAGCCCCATAGGGCCAGTGCGAAAGTCTAATGGAGAATGGAGACTAACAGTAGACTATCGTGGCCTGAATGAAGTCACACCACCGCTGAGTGCTGCTGTGCCAGACATGCTAGAACTTCAATATGAACTGGAGTCAAAGGCAGCCAAGTGGTACGCCACAATTGATATTGCTAATGCATTTTTCTCAATCCCTTTGGCAGCAGAGTGCCGGCCACAGTTTGCTTTCACTTGGAGGGGCGTCCAGTACACCTGGAATCGACTGCCCCAGGGGTGGAAACACAGCCCCACCATTTGCCATGGACTAATCCTGACTGCACTGGAAAAGGGTGAAGCTCCAGAACACCTGCAATACATTGATGACATCATCGTATGGGGCAACACAGCAGAAGTTGTTTTTGAGAAAGGGGAGAAAATAGTTCAAATCCTTCTGAAAGCTGGTTTTGCCATAAAACAGAGTAAGGTGAAGGGACCTGCACAGGAGATCCAGATTTTAGGAATAAAATGGCAAGATGGACGTCGTCACATCCCAATGGATGTGATCAACAAAATAGCAGCTATGTCTCCACCGACTAGTAAACAGGAAACGCAAGCTTTCTTAGGCGTTGTGGGTTTTTGGAGAATGCACATTCCAAATTACAGTCTGATTGTAAGCCCTCTCTATCAAGTGACCTGGAAGAAGAACGATTTCAAATGGGGCCCTGAGCAACAACAAGCCTTTGAACAGATTAAACGGGAGATAGTTCATGCAGTAGCCCTTGGGCCAGTCCGGGCAGGACCAGATGTTAAAAATGTGCTCTACACCGCAGCCGGGGAGAATGGCCCTACCTGGAGTCTCTGGCAGAAAGCACCTGGGGAGACACGAGGTCGACCTCTAGGGTTTTGGAGTCGGGGATATCGAGGATCTGAGGCCTGCTATACTCCAACTGAAAAGGAGATATTGGCAGCTGTATTGGGTTTGCGTGGCAAGGTTTTGGTAGCAGGGGGGCTACAGGGGTGGCTTCTGTGAGAAGCTGCTAGAAGCTTCCCCTATGTCCGATAAAGTCAATGCCAGCGAGTTCCAAGACGGACACGCTGCTGGCCAAGGCCGAGCCAATCAGTAACAGTGGTAGCGCCTCTGTGATAACATATTTAAGAAAGGGAAAAGAAGTTACAGGGGAGTAGCAGTTGCAGTGAGAGAGAGGAGTGAGAAGATGTGAGAGAAACAACTCTGCAGACACCAAGGTCAGTGAAGAAGGAGGGGGAGGAGGTGCTCCAGGCACCAGAGCAGAGATTCCCCTGCAGCCCGTGGTGAAGACCATGGTGAGGCAGGCTGTCCCCCTGCAGCCCATGGAGGTCCATGGTGGAGCAGATATCCACCTGCAGCCCCTGGAGGACCCCACGCCGGAGCAGGTGGATGCCCGAAGGAGGCTGTGACCCTGTGGGAAGCCCGCGCTGGAGCAGGCTCCTGGCAGGACCTGCAGACCCATGGTCCCGTGGAGAGAGGAGCCCACGCTGGAGCAGGTTTGCTGGCAGGACTTGTGACCCCATGGGGGACCCATGCTGGAGCAGTCTGTTCCTGAAGGACTGCACCCCGTGGATGGGACCCATGCTGGAGCAGTTTGTGAAGAACTGTAGCCCGTGGGAAGGACTCACGTTGGAGAAGTTCGTGAAGGACTGTCTCCCGTGGGAGGGACCCCATGCTGGAGCAGGGGAAGAGTGTGAGGAGTCCTCCCCCTGAGGAGGAAGGAGCGGCAGAAATAATGTGTGATGAACTGACCAAAACCCCCATTCCCCGTCCCCCTGCACCGCTCGGGGAGGGGAGGAGGTAGAGAATTCGGGAGTAAAGTTAAGCCTGGGAAGAAGGGAGGGGTGGGGGGGAAGGTGTTTTAAGATTTGGTTTTATTTCTCATTATCCTGCTCTGATTTGACTAGTAATAAATTAAACTAATTTTTCCCCAAGTCGAGTCTGTTTTGCCCGTGATGGTAATTGGTGAGTGATCTCCCTGTCCTTATCTCGACACACGAGCCTTTTGTTTTAATTTTCTCTCCCCTGTCCAGTTGAGGAGGGGGAGTGATAGAGCGGCTTTGGTGGGCACCTGGCATCTAGCCAGGGTCAACCCACTACAGCAGCATATGAAGGAGTTCGAGCTGCTTCAGAAGTGGTTGGTACTGAAACACAGCTCCTCTTGACACCCCAACTGCCAGTGATGGGCTGGATGTTCAAAGGGAAGGTCCCTTCTACACATCATGCAACTGATGCTACATGGAGTAGGTGGGTTGCACTGATCACACAACGAACTCAAATAGGAAACCTTAGTCACCCAGGAATTCTGGAAGTGATCACAGACTGGCCAGAAGGCAAAGATTTCGGAATATTGCCAGAGGAGGAGGTGACGGGTGCTGAAGAGGCCCCAATGTATAATGAACTGCCAGAAAATGAGAGGCAATATGCCCTGTTCACTGATGGGTCCTGTCGCATTGTAGGAAAGCATCGGAGGTGGAAGGCAGCTGTATGGAGTCCTATACGACAAGTTGCAGAAACTGCAGAAGGAGAAGGTGAATCGAGTCAGTTTGCAGAGGTGAAAGCCATCCAGCTGGCTTTAGACATTGCTGAACAAGAAAAGTGGCCAATACTTTATCTCTATACTGACTCATGGATGGTGGCAAATGCTCTGTGGGGGTGGTTGCAGCAATGGAAGCAGAGTAAC
This sequence comes from Gymnogyps californianus, assembly GCF_018139145.2. Taxonomy (NCBI): domain Eukaryota; kingdom Metazoa; phylum Chordata; class Aves; order Accipitriformes; family Cathartidae; genus Gymnogyps; species Gymnogyps californianus. The sequence continues at coordinate 95,894 of NW_026114018.1, read as the reverse complement.
TGGCAACGCAGAGGTAAACCCAGCTGGGCTGCCCCATTGTGGCAACATATTGCTGCCCAGCTAGAGAACCTGGTTGTGAAAGTACATCATGTAGATGCCCACGTACCTAAGAGTTGGGCCACTGAAGAACATCAAAACAATCAACAGGTAGACAAGGCTGCTAGGATTGAAGTGGCTCAGGTGGATCTGGACTGGCAGCATAAGGGTGAATTATTTCTGGCTCGGTGGGCCCATGACACCTCAGGCCATCAGGGAAGAGATGCAACATATAGATGGGCTCGTGATCGAGGGGTGGACTTCACCATGGACACTATCGCACAGGTTATCCACGAATGTGAAACATGCGCTGCAATTAAGCAAGCCAAGCAGTTAAAGCCTCTTTGGTATGGAGGATGATGGCTGAAATATAAATATGGGGAGGCCTGGCAGATTGACTATATCACACTCCCACAAACCCGCCAAGGCAAGCGCCATGTGCTTACAATGGTGGAAGCAACCACCAGATGGCTGGAAACATATCCCGTGCCCCATGCCACTGCCCAGAACACTATCCTGGGCCTTGAGAAGCAAGTCTTGTGGCGACACGGTACCCCAGAAAGAATTGAGTCAGACAACGGGACTCATTTCCAGAACAATCTCATAGACACCTGGGCCAAAGAGCATGGCATTGAGTGGGTGTATCACATCCCCTCTCATGCACCAGCCTCTGGGAAAATCGAGTGATACAATGGATTGTTAAAGACTACCTTGAGAGCAATGGGTGGTGGGACCTTCAAACATTGGGATACACATCTAGCAAAGGCCACCTGGTTAGTCAACACTAGAGGATCTGCCAATCGGGCTGGCCCTGCCCAATCAGAACTTTTACATACTGTAGAAGGGGATAAAGTTCCTGTAGTGCACATGAAAAATATGCTAGGAAAAAGTCTGGGTTACTCCTGCCTCAGGCAAAGGCAAACCCATTCATGGGATTGCTTTTGCTCAAGGGCCTGGGTGCACTTGGTGGGTGATGCGGAAGGACGGGGAAGTCCGATGTGTGCCTCAAGGGGATTTGATTTTAGGTGAGAACAGCCAATAGATTAAATTGTATGATGTTGATTGCTATATAATCTTGCCACTGTATGTCATCATTACTATAGTTGTTATATGCTATATCAACGGTTATACATTAAGAATCACTTAGATTAATGAAGAATGAACTTTGATAAAACTGAGTGCAGTAGTGATGGAACCAGGACTGACTTCAGCATGCAACAATCCAACACTACACACCATCCTCCTGCTGCGCCCAATGTCACCCGCCTGCCACACCACACCGAAGCCCAATCCTGTTCTGCCGACTGAGCGGACTTCGCACCATCCCTCCTGCCCAGAAAGACTGTTATGACAGATGGAGCCCAAAGTCTTGGACTGAATGAACTCAACAGACATTTGATAGAGATGGCCCATAGACCGCAGGAATGATATCTATATGTATATATTAAAAGACAGGAAAGGTGATGGTGATTAATTGGAAATGTATTGGAAAGTGTGGGATCTGGGCATAACGTAAATGGTATAGAATAAGGTGTGGATATTGTCCTGGTTTCGGCTGGGACAGAGTTAACTCTCTTCTTAGGAGCTGGTGCAGTGCTGTGGTTTGGATTTAGTGTGAGAATAATGTTGATAACACTCTGATGTTTTAGTTGTTGCTAAGTAGCGCTTATCTTAAGCCAAGGACTTTTCAGTTTCCTGTGCTCTGCCAGCAAGCAGGTGTGCAAGAAGCTGGGAGGGGACATAGCCGGGGCAGCTGACCTGAACTAGCCAAAGGGGTATTCCATACCATGGAACATCATGCCCAGTATATAAACAGTGGGGAGTTGGCCGGGAGGGGCGGATCGCTGCTCTGGCATCGGTCAGCGGGTGGTGAGCAATTGCATTGTGTACCACTGGCTTTTTTTCCTTCCCCCTCCCCTTTTTATTTGTTATATTCCTTTTCATTAATATTATTATTATATTTCATTATTATTATTGTTAATATTATATTTTACTTTAGTTATTAAACTGTTCTTATCTCAACCCACGAGTTCTGCCTTCTTTCCCAATTCTCCTCCCCATCCCACCGGGAGAGCGGGGGGATGAACGGGGAGTGAGGGAGCAGCTGTGTGGTGCTTGGCTGCTGACTGGGGTTAAACCATGACAGAAGCCCACTACACCCTGACCAAAAAAGAGACAGTAGCAGCATATGAGGGGGTTCGAGCCACTTCAGAAGTTGTTGGTATAGAGACATATCTCCTCTTGGCATCACAATTGCCCGTGCTACACTGGATGTTCAAAGGAAACATCCCCTCTACACATCACGCAACCAGCGCTACATGGAGTAAGTGGGTAGCGTTGATCACGCAATGAGCTCTACTGGAGAAACCCAACCGCCCAGGAATCCTGGAAGAGATCATGGACTGGCCAGAAGGCAGAGATTTTGGAGCATTGCCTGAGGAGGTGGCTCGTGCCCAAGAGGCACCACCATATAATGAGTTATCAGACGATGAAAGGTGTTATGCTTTGTTTACTGATGGATCCTGTCGTGTGGTAGGAAACCATCGGAAGTGGAAAGCTGCTGTGTGGAGTCCCACACGACAAGTCGTTGAGGCCACTGAAGGAGAAGGTGAGTCAAGTCAGTTTGCCAAAGTGAAAGCCATCCAACTAGCCCTAGAGATTGCTGAACGCGAAAAGTGGCCAGTACTCTCTCTCTATACTGACTCCTGGATGGTGGCTAATGCCCTATGGGGGTGGCTACAGCAGTGGAAGAAGACCAATTGGCAGCACAGGGGTAAACCCATCTGGGCTGCTGCATTGTGGCAGGACATCGCTGCCCGGGTAGAAAACATGGCTCTAAAGGTACATCATGTAGATGCTCACATGCCCAAAAGTTGCTGAAGAACATCGAAACAATGAACAGGTTGACAAGGCTGCCAAAATCGAAGTAGCTCAGGTGGACCTGGACTGGGAGCGTAAGGGTGAGCTATTTGTAGCTCGATGGGCCCACGAAACATCGGGACATCTAGGGAGAGATGCAACATACAGATGGGCTCGTGATCGAGGGGTGGACCTGACCATGGAGGCCATCACACAGGTCACCCATGAATGTGAAACATGTGCTGCAATCAAGTGAGCCACACGAGTAAAGTCTCCCTGGAATAGAGGGCAGTGGCTGGGTTTTTGATATGGTGAGGCCTGGCAAATTGACTATATTGGACCACTGCCACGAACACGCCAAGGCAAGTGCTACATACTCACCATGGTGGAAGCAACTACTGGCTGGCTAGAAACATACCCTGTAAACCATGCCACTGCCCGAAACACCATCTTAGGCCTTGAAAGGCAAATTTTGTGGTGACATGGTACCCCAGAAAGAATTGAATCAGACAATGGGACTCATTTCCGGAATAACCTCATAAACTCCTGGGCAAAGAAACACGGCATTGAGTGGGTGTATCACATCCCCTATCACCCACAAGCCTCTGGAAAGATTGAGAGATATAATGGACTGTTAAAGACTATGTTGAGAGCACTGGGCAATGGGGCATGGAAGCACTGGGATACAAATTTAGCAGAAGCCACTTGGCTGGTTAAGACCACAGGGTCTGCTAACTGTCCTGGTCCTGCCCAAACAAAACCCTTACATACTGTGGGAGGAGATAAGGTCCCCGTAGTGCACATGGGGAAGTGGCTGGGGAAGGCGGTGTGGGAAAAGGCCTTCCTCCCATGGGAAAAGGCAAACCCATTCATGGGATTGTCTTTGCTCAAGGACCTGGGTGTACTTGGTGGGTTATGCGGAAGGATGGGGAGAGCTGGTATGTGCCTCAAGGAGATTTAACCTTGGGGGAAAAATAATCATCTGTGATGTGAGTTGTATGTTGTAGGAAGTAATGTAGCAGGAACGACCTGAACCGACGAAGAGTGAGTTTTGCAAGGAACCAGACGAGTGCAACGATGACCCAAACCAAGCCGGTATTGGTGCCCAACAATCAAACATACTGCTTCTCCTGTCCTGAACACCCATCTTGACAGATGGGGCCCAAGTCATAGCCTGTTTGTGAACATCTGGAGGAGTGGAAGAAGCCCATGGAATGGGAGAGGAATATCTCTCTGTTAAAGGACAGGGGATAGTAGTTAATGAGAATGTGTAAATCTGTATGTTGGGTATAAAGATGGTTTAAGTATGTAGTTTAAGTTGTAAGTGTTGGTAAGAAGGGATTTCAGTAATGAGAATTAGATACAATGGGATGGTTAGAAGATATATATATATATATGTATTAAATTATGTGGGACCTGAGCATGACGCAAATGGTATGGAATAAGGGGTGGAGATTGTATTGGGTCTGGCTGAGATGGAGTTAACTTTCCCCATAGCAGCCCTCATAGTGCTGTGCTCTGTATTGGTAGCTAGAAAGGTGTTGATAACACAGCAGTGTTTTGGCTACTGCTGAGCAGTACTCACACAGCATCAAGGCTGTCTCTCCAACATTCCCCCTCACAAGGCGAGTAGGCTGGGGGTGGGCAAGATCTTGGGAGGGGACAGAGCCAGGACAGCTGACCCAAACTGACCAAAGGAATATTCCATACCATATGACATCATGCTCAGCAATAAAAGCTAAGAGAAGGAGGAGGAAGGGGGGGCATTCATTATTACAACATTTGTCTTCCGGAGCAACCGCTATGCATACTGAAGCCCTGCTTCCTGGGAAGTGGCCGGACATCGCCTGCTGATGGGAAGTAGAGAATAAAATCTTTTGTTTTCCTTTGCTTTCACGCGCGGCCTTTGCTTTTTCTTTATTAAACTGCCTTTATCTTGACCTACGAGTTGTTTTCCGTCTTTCCCCCCCCCCCATCCTGCTGAGGAGGGGAGTGATAGAGCAGCTTGGTGGGCACCTGGCATCCAGCCAAGGTCAACCCACCACAGCCAGGTCTGGCTCTCATTATTTCTCTGCAGATGGATGGCAACCTTCATAAGAGTCTTCAGCATCCCCCTCGAAAGCTAACATCGCTCAAGCTTGCTGCAGGTGGAGAAGAAAGCAGTCCATTGAATCGTTTGTCACCTTGACAGCTTTTGTTGCCCATACACATGCATTTGATTTCAACTCTTCTGAGCGTCACAGTAAATTTTTTCCCATGAATGTCATTTTGCACGGAAGAATCTGCTGGGAAGTAGAGAATAAATCTTTTGTTTTCCTTTGCTTTTGCACGTGACCTTTGCTTTTGCTTTATTAAACTGTCCTTATCTCGACCCACGAGCCTTTTGTTATATTTTCTCTCCCATGTCCGGTTGAGGAGGGGGAGTGATAGAGCAGCTTTGGTGGGCACCTGGCATCCAACCAGGGTCAACCCACCACAAATTTACACTAAAGGATGAATTCAGTCATGTAATGTGTCTACATACTGGTCAGTGAAGATATCCCAAGACAGGTTTCGATAATGTGCTGCTGAAGGATTCAGTTAAGGCAATGATGTGCTTTATAGAACACAACTACCAAACCAATTTGAGCATTCATTTAAATATGCAAATTTCAATATATGTTTTCCGTAAAGTTAGACAGATGTGTGCCAGTGTTTAGTCATTACTTTTATAATATTTCTCCTGTATTTTTAAGTGTTTGACTCTAGCAGAAATTAATTAGTCTCATAGGAATCGATCGAAAATCAGCCAATAGACCTAGGACTGAACAAAATGTATAGCTATATTTTGTGCTGTCAGAGACTTAAGTACTGTATTGCAGTGCTCTGGCTGAGAAGACACAGCTGTATTTTATGAATGGTTATTACCTGCAAAATGCTGTTGTACAGAGTAGTGAGTTGCATTTCAGTCTCTTGCTTGGGCAATTGCTTTGCTCTCTGTGGACTAAATGTGATGAAATATACCCAGCCTTTCGCCTCTGCTGTCTGGATCACTGGTTTTGGTGGGAGCAGTGGTTGCCCTGGGATGCTTGTAAACATGAACTGAATGAAAGAGAAGTCATTTGACCAGGTCAATCTCAGATATGTGTTTCTTAGTTGTTTGACAACAATATTACAAGTGCATGCAAATCAAGGGCCTGATTCTTTTTGTATAGTGTCCTGAAAACTCTACTGAGAGTTGTAGTATCCTCAGGCCCAATATGAGTGTAGACTTAAGTGATGATCTATATTTCAATGCTTTTATGAGATGAAGGGAAAAATCTCTTCAGTTTTCTTTTTTTGGAAATGACATTAGTGTCCAGATGAATGGATACTCCAGAATGAGCAATGGAAGCAGCATGAATCCGGGCTCTAATATAAGGGAACAGGGATTCCCACACTGCTGTGGGTAGGTCTGTGTGCCCATGTGATTGTCCTCTGAGCGCTCTTGAGTCTCCTCCTACTCATGGTGTATGGAAACACTGGATCGGTAGGATGGCTCCATCTCCTTAGTCAACAGGCTCACTTTGAGGTCGTGCTGGGTAGAAAAGACTCATCTGCAAAGGTCCACCGTTTTCTGGCCTGCAAAACTAAACTCAGTGGTACAACTGCGGGCTTGAATCGGGGTAAGGCACAATGTGCTGTCATCTGCCTGGTGTTAGGGCAGCTCTACAGCATTGTGGCTGCTCTGGTGGCAGCTCTACAGTATTGTGCTAGTGTGGGAAGAAAAATATGGCCCAGCTATGATATGCCTGTTGGAGTGGCAGTGGTATACAATGGCTAAATATACCCATATATTTAAATAATGCTTGTGCATAGTCATTTATCAGACTTTATTGGAAGGGTATAATATATACTGCTCTAATACCAGTAGGTTGAAATAGGAGATTATCAAGAAACCTAGTGGCATAGTTTATTGAGTTTGGAGACATCATGGATTTAGGAAAATTGAGGAAAAACTCAGTTTGTTGCTTCAGTGCCATAAGGGGGGTAGCTGACATACTTGTACGTATGTTTAGACTCTTTGCTGATGCATTGTGCAAAAATTAAAAAGAAAAATATGAAACAGCTTTCACTATGCCTTCAGGGTTATTTTTTTGTCAGGCCTGTCTTCTTTGTTATCTGTGCCAGAAGGGAAAGATGAGTCTTTGCCATGGTTTAACCCCAGCCAGCAACTAAGCACCACGCAGCCGCTCCCTCACTCCTCCCCCCTCCCAGTGGGATGGGGAGGAGGATCAGGAAAAAAAAGTAAAACTCATGGGTTGAGATAAGAACAGTTTAATAACTAAAGTAAAATAAAATATAATACTAACTAATAATAATAAAAATATAATAATAATTGTAATGAAAAGGAATTAAAAAAAAAGAGAGAAATAAAACCCAAGAAAAGACAAGTGATGCACAATGCAATTGCTCACCACCCGCTGACCAATGCCCGAGCAGCGATCTGCCCCTCCCGGCCAACTCTCCCCTGTTTATATACTGGGCATGATGTTCCATGGTATGGAATACCCCTTTGGCTAGTTCAGGTCAGCTGCCCCGGCTATGCTCCCTCCCAGCTTCTTGCACACCTGCTTGCTGGCAGAGCATGGGAAACTGAAAAATCCTTAACTTAGGATAAGCGCTACTTAGCAACAACTAAAACATCTGAGTGTTATCAACATTATTCTCACACTAAATCCAAACCACAGCACTGTACCAGCTACTAAGAAGAAAATTAACTCTATCCCAGCCGAAACCAGGACAGTCTTAATTGTATGATGTATCTTCTGAGAAGTCAGTGAAGTGAGAAGGAGGTTATGAATATCATATTGCTTACCTGGCTTTTTAGCATTTTAATTGATGCCCTGCAAATGCCATCAAAAAGGTTCTTAGAATAAGCACACTGGAAAACTGTCTGAAAATTTTGATGCTGGATCCTGAGTCTAATTGAAATGTGAACATAAGCATCTGAATTTATGAAAGCAGAAATAGGTTAAAAAGCTTTCTGTTGAGGTGTATCTCAAAAGCATTTGACACTGTCCCACATGACATCCTTGTCTCTAAATTGGAGAGACATGGATTTGATGGGTGGACCACTCAGTGGATAAGGAATTGGCTGGATGGTCGCACTCAAAGAGTTGTAGTCAACGACTCGATATCCAAGTGGAGACCAGTGACGAGTGGCGTTCCTCAGGGGTCGGTATTGGGACTGGCGCTGTTTAACATCTTTGTCGGCGACATGGACAGTGGGATTGAGTGCACCCTCAGCAAGTTTGCTGACGCCACCAAGCTGTGTGATGTGGTCAACACGCTGGAGGGAAGGGATGCCATCCAGAGGGACCTTGACAGGCTTGAGACATGGGCCCATGCAAACCTTATGAAGTTCAACAAGGCCAAGTGTAAGGTCCTGCACATGGGTTGGGGCAATCCCAAGCACAAATACAGGCTGGGCAGAGAATGGATTGAGAGCAGCCCTGAGGAGAAGGACTTGGGGGTGTTAGTTGACGAGAAGCTCAACACGACCCGGCAATGTGCGTTTGCAGCCCAGAAAGCCAACCATATCCTGGGCTGCATCAAAAGAAGCATGATGAGCAGGTCGAGGGAGGTGATTCTCCCCCTCTACTCCGCTCTGGTGAGACCCCACCTGGAGTACTGCGTTCAGCTCTGGGGCCCCCAACATAAGAAGGACATGGACCTGTTGGAGTGAGTCCAGAGGAGGGCCACAAAGATGATCAGAGGGCTGGAGCACCTCTCCTATGAAGACAGGCTGAGAGAGTTGGGCTTGTTCAGCCTGGAGAAGAGAAGGCTCTGGGGAGACCTTATTGCAGCCTTTCAGTACCTAAAGGAGGCCTACAGGAAAGCCGGAGAGGGACTTTTTACAAGGGCCTGTAGTGATAGGACAAGGGGTAATGGCTTTAAACTGAAAGAGGGTAGATTTAGATTAGATGTAAGGAAGAAGTTCTTCACTGTGAGGGTGGTGAGGCACTGGAACAGGTTGCCTAGAGAGGTTGTGGATGCCCCATCCCTGGAAGTGTTCAAGGCCAGGTTGGATGGGGCTTTGAGCAACCTGGTCTAGTGGAAGGTGTCCCTGCCCATGGCAGGGGGATAGGAACTAGACGATCTTTAAGGTCCCTTCCAACCCAAACTGTTCTATGATTCCATGAAAAGACACGAGTCTTAGAGATCTACCTGAAAATATTTGAGTATCTCAATTTGAAGAGTAGATATTTCTATGTTAGTATCTTAGCAACTTTTTTTTTTAAGGAATTATTGATTAAAAAATGATCAGTTGCAACAAAATCTATATGATATTGGAAGAGACCTTTAAAGATCATCTAGTCCAACCCCATCTTTCACTAGATCAGGTTGCTCAAGATGTCCCTGCCCATGGCAGGGGGGTTGGACTATATGATCTTTAAAGATGATCTTCAAAGATGATCTTCATATTGTTCATTTTAGTTTTCATATTATTTATTTTAGATAGGACAACTTGAGTTCATTTTAAAGTATCCATATGGAAATAGTGAAGAGTGCAATCTCCAACAGGTGGCATGGGGACGAGCAGGCTTTAGACTACATTCTTCTTTGCTCATTATTGTATTTAAACTGCTGTTGAAACTCTTTTATTTTTCAGTTTTTGATCTTCTTCCGTATTCCAACAAGAGAGTGGTAATGAATTTCTTGCAACAAGCACTTGGTGATCCTACACTGAATGAAGTGTACTTGCTCTCAACATTCAAACTGCAGCCAAAGAGCACAGCCACCATATTTGGCCTGTATTCGTCAGCTGACAACAGCAAGTATTTTGAATTTATGGTAATGGAACAGATGAATAAAGGTGAGTTGTTTGGAGTAAGTAGGGGAAAAAATAGTGTTGGATCCATAGTTATTGGTATGTCACAGATGGATGTTCAAAACAGTGTGATTAACCTTTGTGCTTGAGTCATTCCTGTTGCATGCTGTCACCACTTAGGCCCCCCTCACAAGATAAAAGTGTTGGCAACATCCCCTCTCACTCCTCTTCTGTTTCCTTCTTCTCGCTAGATGCTGCTCTCTCCTGGCTGGGGGAAGCTGACCTGACAATCAGCTGATATCTCCACTCTGCCATAGAGCATGCTCTGAGCAATGCTGAGAAAGGAGGAAAAAAATGGAATATTGGAGAAAGGAGACAATTTGTGATGGTTTTTGTTTGTTTGTTGTTTGTGGGGTTTGGGGTTTTTTTCCTCTTTTTCCCCTTGGGACAATCACTGGTTCTTATTACTCAGGAATGTGAGGGACACGCACATGCCACCTCATGCATATGAAAGGCAGGTTCTTGTTCCACTGACCCTGGAAGTTAGATGCGACTATGCAAGACAAACATTCCCAGCGCTTACAGGATCTTTTGGGTGAATTAAAGTGTTTGTTCTCCATTTATTGAAATTAGTTAATCAGGAGTCAGAGTAGGAACCTGAGCAGATTTTTAGAAATGGAGAGCTTTCATCGCTCTCTAGACCAGATCTAGGATATATTGCAATATTAAGGTTCAGTGAAAAATTATCAAGTGATGTAAATTATTGTTGCTCCATTGATTTCACCACTGCTATGATAATTTGCTGCTGCAAATGTTGTAATCGGGCAGCTGAGTCCAATATATTGAGAAACTCTACTGGGAAATTTCAGTTTATATGTAGGAAAATTATTCTATATGCTGAAGAAAAGCACACTTTTTGCTTGTGAAATGTAGGGGAATGAGTTAGATAAAACACTGGTAGTTTTATCAGGTCTGCCAAAATCTTTCTGAGGTCAGGGAATAAGAACTTTTATGCTCTGTGTGTGTTGGGGGTGGGTAAGATGTCATCACACAGCCTTATCAATAAGTGTCGTACAATTCCTAACACTGACTTACCTATTGCTAAATAAATGATAGATCACACAAACTTTCTCTCTCCCTCTCACATGCACACAATTATGTGTGTAAATGTTATACATATATATAGGAATGCATATATATAGACACAAATATGTCTCTATAAATAATTTTAAGCATATCACACTCCTGATTTGCAAGAATACTTGCATGCCTGATAAATACTGATATGCTTTAACTAACAGACTTAAGAGGCTTTCTGGTAGAAGGTTACATGGTTTCTTTTGGTTTTGTCCTCAGTAAGTTAGTGTTGTATTTGAGAAGTGTTTGTGACAGGATGGTGGCATATAGATAGGCAGCACGAAGAAACTTGTACTGTCAGTGACCAGTGTTGAGTAGATGGGGGACTTCTGTAACCTATCTGATGTAAAGGACTGATCAGAGGGAGGCTTTTCACAGCAAGGCTGTTCCACAGAGATCCCTTTGACTCCTTATTACTTTAGTGCACCTTGTTTAAGATATATAGCAGCGTGCAAGTAGTAGGCAGTGTTTCACAGCGTTTTCATGTGTGATTTCTCTGGAAGTGTCAAGTGTCCCATATGGCTGCTTCATACAGTAAGTTAAACTGCATCCAGGAGATTTTCACATGAGATGAAAGTATGGAGTGTGGGGGCTGTTTGTGATCCTCTCAAGACTGGAGATCATCACTTTAGTGAGCCAACGTTAGTGTCTCGGCAAAATGCAAGGTCTAAATATCTAGGATTTTGGAAGGGTACATACATGCATAGTGCTTTCTCTGCATTCCACTTATGCACCCAAATCTGATCTAAATAGTCCAAAGCAGGCCTTATTCACCCTTTAAAGTGCCACATTTAAGAACTGTGTTCCAAATGGTTTGCTCATGTTCTGGTTTTGTTGTGGTATACCTGATAGTAAAATGTTCATAATACCTAAATGTTTTTATAGCACAGATCTTATGAGAGATTATTTTTCCCTTTGATTTGCTAAGTCCATACTGAGGTCTTGCCTGGCCTGGCACTGGTTTATCTACATGATGTAAGAACTTTTGCCCTTTTATCCTTTCACTTGATGTAAACTGATGATAGCGAGCTGCTATCACCAGTTTACGGTCTTATTGATGCAAGATAAATTGATACATGCTTGAGTTAAGATGTTTTAAGTGTATCTATCATCTGAATTACTGGGCAACTGCTTAACTTGTTTTGGTTAGACCAATGTACTTTTCAGAGGCATATCTTAAATAGAATCCTTGGGTTTCTTATCCTTTTTGAACAATTCCTTTCTGGAACAAACAGCAGTACATGCATAAAAGTGATGTAACTTAACAATTCCGTGAAGCAGTTCCTATTTACTGGCAGGATTAGTAGTTTCATTGAAAATGTTTCTTAAACAGTGCAGGTGAGCCACTTTTACTCTCAGGAATGTCAGTGTAGAATATATTAGCAGCAAACACTTAATGCAAGGGCTTAGATGCGTTAAGTCTTATGGAGGTGGAGGCTGTGGTCCAGCAAAATCTCCCTTCAAAAGCCGACTCTAGTTTACCAGATGGATATTTGGTTTTGGCTGAGGAAGTGTGTTGGGTTTGTGTAGTGAGGGAGGGGCTACAGGGGTGGCTCCTGTGAGAAGCTACTAGAAGCTTCACTGGCTCCAACCTGGATCCACCTCTGGCCAAGGCCGAGCCAATCAGCAATGGTGGTAGTGCCTCTGTGATAGCATATTTAAGAAGGGGAAAAAAAGCCTCTGTGATAGCATATTGGAGGAGGAGGAGGAGGAGGAGGAGGACGGGCAGCGGCTACAGTTTAATAAAACAACACAAGGAGAGAAGGAATGATAATAACAATAATACTAGCAAAAGAGTATGTAAAGCGAGTGTTGCACAATGCAATTGCTCACCACCTGGAACACTACGCTCAGCTCCTTCCGAGCACGGTAGTCCTCCACCCGGCCAGCTCCTCCACTTATATACTGAGCATGACGTCAGTATGGTATCGAATATCCCCTTGGCTAGTTCAGGTCAGCCATTCCGTGCCCCCTCCCAGCTTCTTGTGAAAATTAACCCTATCCCAGCGAAGCCCAGGACAGGAAGGAATACTTGATCCTCCTTCCAAGCCAGACTGCTCCTTTTGTCCTGAAACTATTCTGGCAGGGTCCATTCTGGATCCTGCCACCATCTCTTCTTTCTTTCTCTAACTTACTGTTGCGTTGGGTCATTCTGAATGCAGGGCCCAGATCCAAGGACCTTGCTTTCATACAACCTGGTACACATAATATTCACATAAGTAAAATGCCTGCAACATACTCTGTCTTGCCAAATCTTTGAGTTTGCCAAGAAATGCTACCTTTTAGCAAGTTACTGGTGACTTCATGCACCTTTGTGGAAATCTTGGCTCTGGCAGCGTTTTGACATAGACAGCAGTGAAAACATCCCTGATATTGATCACAACTGCTGAGACTTTAGCACTAGTGTAGACTTTAAAGATGGAGACATACCCTGCCCCATTCATGCTGGTATAAATCTGGATTCTTTTAATCGTTAGATCGAGCAATTAGAAAGATAGTAGGGAACATGTACCCAGTAACTCAGAAGATCCCTGACAGAGGTATCACAGCATCAAAGGGGTACATTAGTAGTGGAGAGATAGGAAGATAATTTGTTAAATAGATAGAAATGGAATGAGTTCAGTAGGTGTTATTAGCTCTGAAGCCAATAAGAGTTTTTCCTTCCACAGTATCAACAATTTTTAGTTGACCTCATTTTAATGTAGGTGTTTCTTGAAGGTCAGCGTATTTGTGAGCTCTCACTTGATGCAACAGTGGTAGCCCTCTCTGAACTTCAAACAGATGTTCAGAAGAGCCAGCGCTTAACTATTTAAGTGCCTGGCATCTGTGCAGCTTGACTCCTCAATGCACATAACTGTTACCATGAGGAAATAAGGGACATGCAGGCTTAAGAATTCTTAAGTTGGTTGTATAGTATTAATTTCCCCTTACATCATTGAACCTGTGGTTTACTAATGTTGTCGGAGTTCTAAATGATTTTGATTGAAGAATCAATTTCATTGAGTTTAACACCTGTTTAATTTGATTGTGTGAGCCTCCGTGACATTAAATTGGCGTAGTCAGCAGGATGATGTTAATAGAGGAATTATTACAGAGGCACGGCTGTAGCCCTTCTCCCCCAGGTATAAAATGGGCGAAGGAGAAGTGGTCCAATCCAGCAACGGTCGTAGAGAGAATAGAACAATGCTGTGGAAATAGTCGAGATGGCAAAGGCAAAGGAAGTATGTGTGCCATCCTAGGCACCTGCTTGATTCAAGCACAAGAACAAAATAATAATTCCGACAGATTAGCAAAGGATAATTTAAAAAAGCAATTGGAAATAGACTGTTTAAAAGCGGAACTGAAACGAGAAAGAGAGCGGATGCGTCTATCAGAACAAAAAATTGAAATTATGCTAGCACAAGCAAAAAAGCCCCCCAGTATTGCCCAAATTCGAAAGTTAATCACGGGCACAGACCCCGAGTGTAATGCGTAAGCTGTCACACGTAAAGTAATCTTATCTTGTATGTATATAGAGGATTACAAAAGGATGGCTGATCACTTCAGGATGTTCCGGAGGCCGGTATATCTGGTGCATCTTGAAGGAAAATGCAAACAGACAGTAGGTAATCAACTTTACTTAGATGATAACTTTGAAACAGACTCAGCAGTATTGTGGAGTTAAGTTACCCTTTAACGAACTGTCTCATTAGAATACTTAGAATCACACCCACAAACCTAGAAGCCTCACAGAAGCCCCTTCCTCTCTGAGCATGCGTGGTAGAAAAAGGAAACTCTGTACCTTTAAATGAAACCAAAGACTACCAGGACCAATAAGAATCTTGAAAGATTACATGTAAACAGTATTGTCCTGATAACGAATGGTCAAACAGTATAAAATGTCCCCTGTGTGTTAACCGGGTGTGCTAGCTTTGTGGAATTACCACCTAGCACCCATCTTTGCGCAAACATGAAATAAATATCTCGGCTCTGTGTGTGAGATTGGATTATTGCACATCAGGTAGAAGAAACCCAATTTTGGGACAACACGAGGACTGGGATGGGGACGTCTGGGGAGACCCTGATGAAAGTAGTTTGGAAGAAGTAGAGGAATTGGAGGAAAGGAACGTGCAACCCCTTATTAAAATGGAAAGGCACACGGGTCCGTAAGGCGGGAACCCCCAAACCACTATCCGCACAACCCCTTGGACGGGACCCGAGCTCAGTGAATTACAAGATAAGTTTTCACGCAAGCTGGGTGAAACCGAAACTGAATATTTGTGGAGAGTTTCTTTAACGGGGGGAGGTCAGATCCAATAGGGTGATGACGAAGCGAGGGGTGACAGACTGGCAGCTGATCAGTCGATAAAGTCTTGAGTAGCTTATTGGGCTGGGGGTGTAGACCGCAAGGAGAGAGGGGAACCTATTACTATTCGGGTAAAGGGATTGTCGGAGTTAGTGGAAGGAGTGCAAAAAGCTGCATGTGTTCAGGTGATGTATGAAAGGGGGCAGCAAGGGATACCGATGGCTGCACCGGTGGACCCCAGCCACCTTAGACCTCTTATTAGAGGGCTACCGGACACCTTAAAAATACATGACCAGTCCCTCAGAGAAAGGATTCAGGGGGCCATTGAATGTAATCAACAAAACCCTCAGAATCTGCCCGTGCACATGTTAACCTGGGCAGAAGTGTTACACAATATAGTTATGGGCACGAAATGGGATGGATGGAGCCAAGCGGTGGCGTGGATGGTAATAGAAAGGTCAGGCAAGCCAGTCGAAAGCCCCACCCCGAACGGCCTCCCCACTGGGAATCTGAATCCCCTCCCCGAGGTAGGCCGGGTCGGACTTACGATCCTGGAAGGAACGACCTTTGGCGAAAAGCGTTAACACTAGGGGCACCCCGAGCAATGTTACACGGGCAATCCACCGACCACATCCGGAAGCTGGTGGAATTCCTAGAGGGGAAAACTAGAGACCAAAAGGAAACGCCAGCAACCGCACCCCCTCAGGAAGGGAAACTTAACCCTTTCGCGGCACTGCGAGGGGAACTGAAAGAGTTAAAAAAACCTAGAAGCCGCGGTTTGGGGTTCAGGCCGCCCACTCTGCATGGTGAATTCCTGCCAATGGTCTGCTGACAAGGAACCTTATATACATATCCCTGCGGGTCCAAGACGGATAAGTTTAGAATTCTTAATTGATACAGGGGCCCAAATTAGTGTTTTAAATAAACAGCAAGCTGATGAGTTAGGAATCAAACCATCAAGAACGACTATAAACACAATAGGTGTGATGGGGGCAGCAGAAAAATGTCCCATAGCTCGAACTCAACTTTGGCTACCTGGGGAAAAGAGAATGATGGCTGTGGAAGTGGCTTTGAGCCCTTATAAGGGAAATATATTAGGATTCAATGTGCTGGCAGGCAAATGATGGTATCTACCCAATGGCAGGGTGTGGAGTTTTGGAGGCAGAGGGGCAGAGGCTACCCATGTGAAAACTTTGCAGGTTGCTCCTGCACTACCGCAATCTAGAGTAACCTGTGTTTCTCAATATCCTCTGCCAGCTGCTGCCAAACGGGGTATTACAGAAGTAATTAATGACCTTGAGAAAAGACAGATCATGTTGCACACATTCCCCTTATAACTCTCCAGTTTGGCCAGTCCATAAATCGGACAGGAGGTGGCGTTTAACAATCGATTATAGGAGATTAAACAGTAATACTCCACCACTAACTGCTGCCGTCCCGAGCATAACCTCAATAGTAATGGCAATGCAGGCATCCACCCACCCCACCCATGGATGGCCGCCCTAGATGTTAAGGATATGTTTTTTATGATTCCCCTAAGGGAAGAGGATAAAACCCAGTTCGCCTTTACTTGGGAGGGGACACAATAAACCTTTAATTGACTTCCCCAAGGATACAGACACTCCCCCACTATTGCCCATAATGCCTTAGCCAAACTTCTCGATGCTGTGGAAATGCCATCAAGCATCCATATATATATCTCAATATATAGATATGTGGTGGGTTGACCCTGGCTGGATGCCAGGTGCCCACCAAAGCCGCTCTATCACTCCCCCTCCTCAACTGGACAGGGGAGAGAAAATAAAATGAAAGGCTCGTGGGTTGAGATAAGGACAGGGAGATCACTCACCAATTACCGTCACGGGCAAAACAGACTCGACTTGGGGAAAAATTAATTTAATTTATTACTAGTCAAATCAGAGCAGGATAATGAGAAATAACACCAAATCTTAAAACACCTTCCCCCCCACCCCTCCCTTCTTCCCAGGCTTAACTTTACTCCCGAATTCTCTACCTCCTCCCCCCTTGAGTGGCGCTGGGGGACGGGGAATGGGGGTTTTGGTCAGTTCATCACACATTATTTCTGCTGCTCCTTCCTCCTCAGGGGGAGGACTCCTCACACTCTTCCCCTGCTCCAGCATGGGGTCCCTCCCACGGGAGACAGTCCTTCACGAACTTCTCCAACGTGAGTCCTTCCCATGGGCTACAGTTCTTCACAAACTGCTCCAGCATGGGTCCCATCCACGGGGTGCAGTCCTTCAGGAACAGACTGCTCCAGCATGGGTCCCCCATGGGGTCACAAGTCCTGCCAGCAAACCTGCTCCAGCATGGGCTCCTCTCTCCACAGGTCCACAGGTCCTGCCAGGAGCCTGCTCCAGCATGGGCTTCCCATGGGGTCACAGCCTCCTTCGGGCATCCACCTGCTCTGGTGTGGGGTTCTCCAGGGGCTGCAGGTGGATATCTGCTCCACCATGGACCTCCATGGGCTGCAGGGGGACAGCCTGCCTCACCATGGTCTTCACCACAGGCTGCAGGGGAATCTCTGCTCCGGTGCCTGGAGCACCTCCTCCCCCTCCTTCTTCACTGACCTTGGTGTCTGCAGGGTTCTCTCACATCTTCTCACTCCTCTCTCTCTCACTGCAACTGCTACTCCCCTGTAACTTCTTTTCCCTTTCTTAAATATGTTATCACAGAGGCGCTACCACTGTCACTGATTGGCTCGGCCTTGGCCAGCGGCGTGTCCGTCTTGGAACTCGCTGGCATTGACTTTATCGGACATAGGGGAAGCTTCTAGCAGCTTCTCACAGAAGCCACCCCTGTAGCCCCCCTGCTACCAAAACCTTGCCACGCAAACCCAATACAAGATGATATCCTAGTTGGTGGAGATAACAAGGAACAGGTAGGGCAAGTGGCTGAAGCCATCTGGAATTTGTTGACTAAGAATGGGCTAGACATTCCACCTTCTAAATGTCAAGATCCTGGACAAGAAATTAAATTCCTAGGAGCTTGGTGGATAGCTGGAGCAGTTGCAGTACCCGACAACACTCTGTCAGCTGTTGAGAAGGGACAGACTCCGGGCAATAAGACAGAATTACAGCAGCTGCTAGGTACTTTGGACTACTGGAGGAAACATATACTGGGGTTCTCAGTGATTGCCTGCCCTCTATATGACTTGCTTCAAAAGAATAGGGAATGGGATTGGACTCTGCAATATATGGAAGCCCTTAATATCCTGAAAGATGAGCTCAAGGCCTACCAGAGGTTAGGCCCGTTGCACCCGCGAGATCCGTTAAGGGTGGAGTGGGGATTTGCCGCACATGCTTTGTACTGTGGCATGTTTCAAAAGGGGCCATGAGGACTGGCTAGACCTTTATTGTTCTCTTCCACTTCATTTAAGGAGACCGAGCAATGGTACTCAGATTGGGAAAAGGAGGTCCTTTCCCTCACTAGAGCAGTTAAAGAGGCTGAAAAACCGTGCACGTTACAAGATATTATAGTACAGGGCCCTTTTCCTCTCTTAAACTCAGTCCTCAATGGATTGCCTCCTCCCGAGGGAGTAGCCCAAAAGGCCACGGTTCAGAAATGGTATGCATACTTAGAAAGGGTTAGCCAATTGCTCCTGTTGAAAGAGGGCCCGGTCAAGGCCTCTAGACTACAACAGCCTGTAAACTTCGATTCGACCTTGTTGGGTCGGCCCTACAAACCTTCTCCGATTGAAGAAGCACCTGAATTTGTGGCAGGCTCAGATGTGCAGGGAGTATGTTTCACCAACGCATCTGCCCGTCGAGTGGGATCAAGGTGGCAATATAAAGCAGTAGCATTAGAAATTGGTACCGGGAAGATAGTCAAAGAAGAGGGTGAGGGTAGCGCACAAGTAGGAGAGTTACGGGCTCTTCTACTGGCTGCGGAGAGTGGTGCTACCATCATTTATACCATTTCCTACACGACCTTTAAGGACACTACAGAATGGATATGTCAGTGGGAATCTAGTAAATGGGAAATAGGTCGTACAAAGGTATGGAGGACAGAGGACTGTAGGGATGGTTCAATGTATGTATTAAAAATGTTTCCTTGTGTACCCTTCTCAAAACTAATTCCTAAGATTTAAACAGTCAGCTAGGTTAAGTCAGCATACACCCTGCATCAAAACCACTTCCATTAAGAAAAAAAGACAGGTCATTGTCATAGGAGACTCTCTCCTGAGGGGAACAGAAGGCCCAATATGCAGACCGGACCCACTTCTTAGGGAAGTCTGCTGCCTCCCTGGGGCTCGGGTTAAAAATGTTACAAGAAAACTTCCTACCCTGGTACGGCCCTCGGATTATTATCCATTATTGATTTTTCAGGTAGGCAGCGATGAAGTTGCAATAAGAAGTCCAAGGGCAATCAAAAGAGACTTCAGGGCCTTGGGATGACTGGTTAAGGGTTCAGGAGCACAAGTAGTGTTCTCCTCTATCCTTCCAATTGCAGGGAATGATGAGGGAAGAAACAGGAAGACCCAGCAGATCAATACCTGGCTCCTTGACTGGTGTCACCAGCAGAATTTTGGGTTTTTTGATCATGGGTCGGTCTACACAACACCAGGCCTGCTAGCGATAGATGGGGTACACCTTTCTCAAAGGGGGAAAAGGATCTTTGCACAAGAGTTAGCAGGGCTCATCGAAAGAGCTTTAAACTAGATTTGAATGGGGAAAGGGATAAAACCAGGCTTGCTAGTGATAAGCCATGGGATGGCACACCAATGTTTGAGGGACAGTGTGCTAGCGAGGTCCTTCAGTCTGCTCCACGATGTGCTGAGTACACTGGAGCACACTTGAAATGTCTATACTAATGCGTGCAGCATGAGGAATAAACAAGAGGAGCTAGAAGCTTTGGCCCAGTCCCAGAGCTACGACATCATTGGCATAAGCAAAATCTGGTGGGATGAGTCCTGTGACTGGGGTGCTGTGATGGACAGTTATAGGCTCTTCAGGAGGGATAGGCAGGACAGGTGTGTAGGGATGGTTCACGGACTCTGGTGCGGGTAAAACCAAAGACCTTTATTGTTTACAAATTTGTGCTTATATAGATTCATTAGCTGTCCATGCGCTCAGGCTTGTTCCATGATTAGTTAATACTTTCTGTTCACGCGCCGTGGCTAAGCTTCTGATTGGTGCTGTCGAGCAAGACACACGTCTTCTGGCTTCGGTCCCATATCTGTGTTCCAAATTATTTCAGTCTTCAGCTTCTTTTCTGCGTGCCTGCTTTATCACTTATTTACTCCCTCATTCTATGTCTTTCAAGGCTATGTCTAATTGTTCAAGGCCGCTCGCAACACTCCCTGTGAATCCCACAATTCCCCCTTTTTGTTTTTCTACCCAAAATGCAGTGTTTATCATCCTCTGCAGGGCCCTTTGCAGACAGGATAGCAAACACGGAATAATGAGCAGGAGGCCACAAATAGCACATAATAAAATTAGCCCAATCTTTATCAAACCTTTAAGCCAATCATTAATTCCCCAGTTACTAAAAAGATTTTCTATCCAACCCCATCCATCATCAACTTGTAGCTTTTTAACTCCCTCTTTCAATTGTTGAATGCTACGGTGAGTAGATTCCGAGTGATCGGAGAGATTCATACAACACATACTGTCAAGGTCTTCACACTCGTGCTCCTGTGCTAAAAGCAAGAAACCAATTGCTGCGCGATTTTGCAAAGTTGCATGTCTTACTGAATCAACATCTAAAAGCAAACTACTCAAGGCTTGAGAAGTAGCATTAGTCTGCTTGGCTAGCCAACATCCCAACTTATTTAGTGTGGCTAAGGCCTGTGAGGCTGCCACCCCTGGCGCAGCTATAGAAGCCATAATTATCTTTTCACTGTTCCAAAATTCCACATCATCCCTGCACTCTGCCTTAAAGGCGTGGGTCGATCGCTTGGAGTGCCGGTGATTAAAAATTATTGATGTATTTGGTGTTAGCAAAGTGAGCCTCCCCAAACTGCAAGGCCCTCCTTTTATATGAGATGGTATTCCTCCCCATGCGCGATCGACACAGATAAAAAAGATCCCTGAGGGAAGCGCCAGAGGTGCGTTGCTAGATTTGGAAATATTTGGGCTAGTATAGTCGCACCAGGCTGTATTATTTCTATATATGGACAGAGACGAGTTGATATTTTGCGCCGTCATTCGATTGCGCCCTGAATAATTAAAATACAAACAGCTGTCCATTTTAACTGAACCCAGGAGTCCAAGTTCTTGTGGCTCCTGTGGTAATTGGGGTAAATGAGCACTCCACCCGTCCAGTTGTCGACACAGGCGTTGAAACTGGAGCACAAATGCTGGGACTGGATAGTGTTGGGCCAGGTATCCGCCAGGACTCCGACAAGACATGTTGAAAAAGGGTTCCCTGGAGATACAATAGACAGGCAAATAAAATCTTGTCCTGTTAGATTCGCTAACGTGACCCACACATTCGTCTTTGGTTGTGGGGCACCCATATTGCTTGTATACACCCAATCAAACTTAAAAAGGTCGTTATCCTCTCCATTTTATATACCGGTCTGTATAACAACAAAAATAACGGATTGAATAGATCTTATGTATACTATTGATTCTCTTACAGCGAATACACAATGGTGCTAAAGTATGATTCAGATAAATGTGCTGATTACCATTAAAATAAATCAAATACTTTCTACAAAATATACAATGTACAGTAATATATCCACAGCAGCGTTTACAGACTAGACATATAGACACCTGCGGCCTAGCGAGGCCTGTTACACAACTCCTTACTGTCCCAAGCAAGTCATTTCCCATCAAAACAGTTTGCGCTGTCACTCAAAATGTCTTCTGATGTCTCGGCAGGCCCTTCAGGGTCTTTTGCGGTTGTCTGTTGTTTGCCTGGTACCGGCAGCTTTGTGAGCACTGGCCGTACACATCGAGCTGGAACCCAGCGGGGCCCGTGATCTGTCAAAACACAAGCATACCCTCTCCCCATGTTATTAATGTAAATGGACCTTCCCATTTACCATTTAGTAGGGATTTCACCATGACAGGTACATTTTTATCTCGTAATGTTTGCTGTGATACCTCCCCTAAAGAGTGAAAATGGTAGAGCGTCACCGGTGTCTCAGTATGAGGGGTAAAGGACAGATGATTCAACACATATATTGCTTTTGCTAAGCGTGTCTGCGGGGAGTCTCCAACGGTTCCCCCTTTTTCTTTTAACAACATGGTTTTGAGCACACTAACTGTGGGTACTGCTGTCAAATTGGCGTCAGTGCAGTGGCAACACATTGCTGGCAAATGGTGGGTGAATTTTTCATTCCCTGTGGCAGTACTGTCCAATGATATCTTTGCATAGGTTCCTCACAGTTCTCCGTGGGTACTGAAAAGGCAAATCTAGATGTATCTTCCGCTGCTAAGGGTATGGTAAAAAACACAATCCTTTAAATCGATGATAATAATATTCCAATTCGTGGGGATCATTGCGGGAGATAGCATACCCGGTTGCAGTGAACCCATGTCTTCGATTACTGCATTGATTCGTCGCAGATCATGTAGCAGACGCCACTTCCCATTTTTCTTTTTAATGACAAACACTGGGATGTTCCATGGGCTAGTTGTCGGACATTCACTGCTGCCACAAAGGCCCCAGCAAGGGCTTCAGTTTGGTGCGAGATAGAGCCAACTCTATTGCAGACCTCGATCATCTGTATGATACCGGCCCCTTGTGGTAGGGTTTGTAATACTCGTTTACAGTCTACATTAGCGTTTTCAACCGCTAGCTTAAGTAATAGGGCTTCCTTTGCCTCAGCGTTATCAATCTGCTTATCGAGAGCGTCTCTCAAGCGATCAATAAATTGCATGTAAGGCTCGTTCATTTGTTGCATAATACAGGTAATTTTTTTTTAAATTTTTTTTTATTTTTTTTTACGGGTAAATGATTTTTCTGCTTTCCCTGTCTCTGGTACTTTAACCATGGCTTGATAAGCTAATCGGGCAGTCAAACGCAAAATCGCGGGGTCAAGTCGTGCCTGTAATCGCGGATCGTCTAACGGCGGCCGCCCTAGCAGCTGGGGTAAGCCTGCTCCATGTAATGGATCATTCGGCTGCTTTTCTAAATTCGCAAGTGCTTCCTGGGCACACAGATCCTGCCACCGTTGTGCAAATAACAGTTTCTGAGTTGGCGTTAAAATCATGGCGGCTAATTGGCATATATCATAAGGAGTAAGCAATTGTCCTGTAAAAACATTTTCTAACAGACTCTGAGAAAAGGGGGCAGAAAGTCCATAGCTCATAATGGTTTTTCGCAACTCCTTGATTAAGTCCCAATGGAACGGTTGCCACTCATTTGGTCCTTGATCCCGCACCAGGACAGGAAAGGACCAACTCACTGCCTCAAGGTCGCCTGTCTTAATCGCCTCCTCCCTTAGCTTTGCCCACCGATCTTTAGGATCAAAGTCCATGCCGTCCGATGTCGTTTCTTTCGGCAGGGCGGGAGGGATTGCTACAGATGCTGGCGTAAAACCGGGCAATTGTCCAGATGCATCCACAAGCTTACACTGCTCACCCTCCGGAGGTACTGAGGCAGCCTGTAAATCTTGGGATTTAGGTCTGACAGTGGAAGCAGTTTTTTCTCCCCCTACGCTCGCTGTCGTTTCTTCGGGGGGGGTCTGGGGAGCTATAGCACTCGCGGCGGCAGCGGCAGCTTTTTTATCTGCCTTAATCTGCCGTAAATTATCTGTCACTACTTGCCAAGTGGTCATAATTTGAGCTGCCGTAAGGTCACCTTGTGAGGCTGCTTCCCAGATTAGCGTGCCGGCTTTCTCCCAATTATCTACATCAAATACTTCATGCAACTGTGTGGGAGCTCCGTGCGTTTTAAGCCACACTAACAACATTTTCATAGTCCGTTCCTCATATTTGATTCCCCACTTAGCTAACAATTGCAATAACAGCAGTGAAATGGACGCTTCTTCTACAGACATATGCACCCCCATTTAAAAAAAAAAAAAAATGCTCCAGTTGCTCACCTTTATTTGGTGATTGAGACCCGGGTCGTTCAGCTCCTCCGCTGATGAATTCGTCCAACTGGAGTCCCTACCGATGTACGTTCCATGCTGTAGTTTCATGCCCCACGTTGGGCGCCATTTGTAGGGATGGTTCACGGACTCTGGTGCGGGTAAAACCAAAGGCCTTTATTGTTTACAAATTTGTGCTTATATAGATTCATTAGCTGTCCACGCACTCAGGCTTGTTCCATGATTAGTTAATACTTTCTGTTCACTCGCCGCGGCTAAGCTTCTGATTGGTGCTGTCGAGCAAGACACACGTCTTCTGGCTTCGGTCTCTTATCTGTGTTCCAAGTTATTTCAGTCTTCAGCTTCTTTTCTGCGCACCTGCTTCATCACTTATTTACTCCCTTATTCTATGTCTTTCAAGGCTATGTCTAATTGTTCAAGGCCGCTCGCAACACTCCCTGCGAATCCCACACAGGTGAGGCGGGGAGGTGGCACTGTATGTAAGGGAGGGGTTGGATTGTATGGTGCTTGCAGTTGGTGACGACATAGTTGAGAGCCTCTGGGTAAGGATGAAGGGGAAAGCAAATAAAGCAGATGTTGTTGTGGGAGTCTACTATTGACCACCCAGCCAGGACAATGACACCGATGAATTATTCTACAAGGAATTAAGGGATATCTCTAGATCAACTGCCCTTGTCCTTATGGGTGATTTTAACTTCCCAGACATCAACTGGGAATATCATACAGCAGACACAAACAGGTCCAGGAAATTCCTGAAGCATGTTGAAGATGATAACTTCTTGGTGCAGGTACTAAGGGAGCCGACTAGGAAAAGTGCCCTCCCAGATTTGTTGTTTGTAAACAGAGAGGGACTTATGGGAGAAGTGGTGAATGGTGGCTGTCTTGGTCACAGTGACCACAAAGTAGTTGAGTTTCAAATCATTGGCGATATAGGAGAAAAAGTGCCAGCAAAACTTCGACCCTGGATATGGGGAGAGCAGACTTCGGGCTGCTGAAGGAGCTAGTTATTAAGGTCCCCTGGGAATCTGCTTTTGAAGGTATAGGGGTCCAGGAACGCTGGTCACTTTTTAAGAGCCATCTCTTAAGAGCACAGGAGCAGGCAATTCCAAAGTGTCAGAAGTCAAGCAAGTGGGGCAGAAGGCCAGCTTGGCTGAGCAGGGATCTCCTTCTAGAACTTAGGCGGAAAAGGAAAGTGTATGGACATTGGAAGCAAGGACAGGTGACATGGGAGGACTACAGAGATGCTGTTCGCCAATGTAGGGAGAAAATTCATGCGGCCAAAGCTTGATTAGAGTTCAAGCTGGCCAGCACTGTGAAGGACAACAAAAAGGGCTTTTTAAAATATGCTAACAGCAAAAGGAGGATCAGAGATAACATTGGTCTGTTACTTGATGAGGTCGGTCACCTCACAAATAGGGACATAGACAAAGCAGAGATGTTTAATGCCTTCTTTGCCTCTGTCTTTAACACCGATGATGGGCCTTGGGACCCCTGGAGCCCTGTGTTGGAAGACCGTGACTGGGGGGATGATAAACTCCCAGCCACCCCTGAACTTGTTTGAGACTTGCTGCTCCAGCTGGATGTGCATAAATCTATGGGGCCCAATGGGATTCATCCCAGGGTACTGAAATCGCTGGCTGATGTCATCACGGGACCTCTCTCTGTTATTTTTCAATGGTCTTGGGAGTCTGGAGAGGTCCCAGTTGACTGGAAGCTGGCAAATGTTGTCCCAATTTTCAAGAAGGGTAAGAAGGAAGACCCTGGTAATTACAGGCCTGTCAGTCTCACTTCAGTGCCTGGTAAAATTATGGAGAAGTTTATTCTGGGAGTTATTGAAAAACACTTGAGAGACAATGCAGCCATTGGTCATAGTCAACATGGGTTCACGAGGGGAAAGTCCTGCTTAACTAACTTAATTTCCTTTTATGACAAGGTCACCCATCTAGTTGACCAAGGGAAGCCAGTAGATGTGGTGTTTTGGGATTTTAGCAAAGCTTTTGATAATGTCTCTCACAGTATCCTTCTGGACAAAATGTCCAGCATACAGCTAGACAAGTCCATAATACGATGGGTGAACAATTGGCTGACAGGTCATGCTCAATGAGTTATAGTAAATGGGGTTACATCAGGCTGGCAGCCAGTCACCAGTGGGGTTCCCCAGGGCTCAATTTTAGGGCCAGTGCTCTTTAATGTTTTTATAAATGATCTGGACGCAGGAGTCGAATGTACATTAAGTAAGTTTGCCAATGATACTAAACTAGGAGGAGCTGTGGACTCCCTCAAGGGTAGAGAGGCCTTACAGGGAGATCTGGATAGACTAGGGAGCTGGGCAATCACCAACCATATGAAATTTAACAAGAGCAAGTGCCAGATTCTGCACCTGGGACAGGGTAATCCTGGTTATACATACAAATTGGGGGACGAGAGGCTGGAGAGCAGCCCCGCGGAAAGAGATCTGGGGGTCTGGGTTGATGGCAAGTTGAATATGAGTCAACAGTGTGCCCTGGCAGCCAGAAGGGCCAACCGGGTCCTGGGGTGCATCAAGCACAGCATAGCTAGCTGGTCGAGGGAGGTGATTGTCCCCCTCTACACTGCACTGGTGTGGCCCCACCTCGAGTACTGTGTGCAGTTCTGGGCACCTGTCCTGGTTTTGGCTGGGATAGAGTTAATTTTCTTCCTAGTAGCTGGTACAATCCTGTATTTTGCATTTAGTGTGAGAATAATGTTGATAACACACTGATGTTTTAGTTGTTGCTAAGTAGCGCTTATCTTAAGCCAAGGACTTTTCAGTTTCCCATGCTCTGCCAGCAAGCAGGTGTACAAGAAGCTGGGAGGGAGCACAGCCAGGACAGCTGACCCAAACTAGCCAAAGGGATATTCCATACCATGGAACGTCATGCCCAGTATATAAACTGGGGGGAGTTGGCCGGGAGGGGCAGATCGCTGCTCGGTCATCAGTCAGTGGGTGGTGATCAATTGCATTGTGCATCACTTGTCTTTTCTTGGGTTTTATTTCTCTCTCTTTTTGTTATATACCTTTTCATTACTATTATTATTATTATATTTCATTATTATTATTGTTATTATTATATTTTACTTTAGTTATTAAGCCGTTCTTATCTCAACCCACGAGTTTTACCTTTTTTTTTTCTGATCCTCCTCCTCATCCCACTGGGAACAGGGGGGAGTGAGGGAGCAGCTGCATGGTGCTTAGTTGCTGGCTGGGTTTAAACCACGACAGTCCTTTTTGGCGCCCAATGTGGGGCCCAAAGGGCTGAGATAACAACAGATCTGACCAGTGCGTGTTAACATGAATTTGTTATAAGCATTCATTATATTAGTTTAATAGTCACTGGTCACAATGTTGATTTATTGGCTCTTAGAGTTGTTATGGTGCTCGTTCTTAGAGGTGTGTTATGTATCACCTCACTTGCCATATGTAGTCCCTGTGCTGCTGCTTATCACCCATAAGGTGAGGTGGATTAAGGTTTTTGCTTTGCTGTACTATGTAACACTGGTTTATGGTACGATAAAATTATCGGTTGTGGGACTAATCCGGTATTTGTACTCAGCATTGCCGTTATCTCCGTACTTCGGGAGCTATCTAGCGGAAACTATTAATAATTACACCCTTTACCTTTTCTCCTCGGAGAGCCAATCTATGGGGGAGACACCTTCCTTCACCTTCCCCTTCTCCTCCTCCAGGCTAATTACAGTAGTGCTTGAGAATTGTGAAAATTTTGAATATCCTTGGAATGTTGAAACTAACATGGTTCTATTGCTAGGAACTAGCATGTTCCTGAATGTGGTTCAGGTCTTGTTCAGGGTTAAACAACTATTTAAGAGGATCACCCAGAGATCTGCCCCAAGGCTGGAGAGTTATGAGTGGCAGGGTGTGTGGGGTAGCATGGGCAAATGCCTAGGACGGTGGGCACCTCCAGTGTTTTGGAACTTCACCCTTGAACAAGTGCAGAATCCTGAAAAACTAGTAGAACATTTGGAAAAAGTATGCTGTCACCCTGACAATTCCCGGGAGACACAAACCACTGCAATGTGCTGGGGCCTGGCCCATGCCTACCGAGCCCTGTTCAACACTATTCAGGACCCTCAAGGGGAAGTGAAGGTCTCTGGATCTGACAACAAAATGACAGGCACTGCAGCCACTCCAGCCCTGGCAACAGGCACTGCAGCCCCTCCAGCCCCGGCGACAGGCACTGCAGCCCCTCCAACCCACGTGACAGGCACTGCAGCTGAACCAGAGAACCAACCCATGCCGGTATCAGTTGCCCCTGTACAGAAGAAGAAATACTCAAAAAAGACAGCTTGCTTAGCAAAGGATGAAGGTGAACCAGGGTCATCACGAGAACAGGAGGAAGAGGCAGAACCAGAGGTAATCACTCAATTTCTACCCCTGAGTGAGCTGCGGGATATGCGAAAAGACTTCAGCCGTCGTCCAGGCGAGCACATTATCACCTGGCTGCTCCGATGCTGGGATAATGGAGCCAGTAGCTTGGAATTAGAGGGTAGGGAAGCCAAGCAGCTGGGATCCCTTTCTAGGGAAGGGGGCATTGACAAAGCAATTGGAAAAAAGACACAAGCCCTCAGCCTCTGGAGGTGACTCCTGTCAGGCATGAGGGAAAGGTACCCCTTCAAGGAAGATGTTATATGTCAACCAGGCAAGTGGACCACCATGGAGAGAGGTATCCAGTACCTGAGGGAATTAGCCATGCGGGAGATGGTTTATTATGACCCGGATGATGCACAGTTACCCACAGATCCAGATGAACACAAAGAACTTGTGTGATAATATATATGTTGGTATTCAGTATGCTTATTAGAGTGGGTCAAATTTAGATTTGAAGTCACTCTTCAGAATTTAAGGTAAATATGTTTTTTGAATGCTCCTACTGTCATATGGTCAGGTTTGCCAACAGTTTTAACAACTATTAATTGTTTGTTTCGTGCATAGGAAGTGGTGTATATGTTGAGAGTAATGAACAAGCACAATGAAATATTTGTCTTCATAGGAAAAATGAGCACCCTAATATCTTCAGAAATAAGGGAAGGAATGCTGTGTCAGCATCCTTTCAATGTATGAACTGTCCCTAAATGTTTTTATTCAGTCTAATTTTTAGCCTGGTTTCCTATAAAAACTAGTAATATTCACTGGCGTTGTCCATATGTCCCTTGTATGACTTTGGAACTTGGTTTCAATCAAATTTGAAAAGGGAAAAAGGTCTTAAACATCTCTGACTATAATAGTTGTGACAACCAAAGATGGGATGTAGGAGAGATGTTCAAATTACTGTCCATGTCTGTTGGAAATGCAGACAGCATACAAAGTACTTTCTGGTTTGCTAGAAGCCAGGGAACTAGTCGATGTACATTGATACTAGGTAGCCACAGCATGTGTTGTCTCTTGTGTGAAAGGAATATCTTGAGGTATATCGGAGGAAAGGGATGGAGTGAGAAGTTAGGGTTATTGCAATGGAAGTGCCTTAGATGTCTGTGAGGAAAAAGCATATCTTTGGTTCTACTGCTCACCGAACTACTTCTTAATGCTTCATTTTCCTGATAATGGAACAGTACTAAAACAAGCTGGATGACAGAAACTACTGCAAATTCATACCATGATGAAAAAACAAAAGAAGGAACTAGTGAGTATGGAAGTGGATGAAATGCTAGGGAAGATACGTAATAACTTACAAAACGAAAGAGAGAGGACTACATTAATTCAAAATGTATTTTAGGTGATGTGTCCATAGCTTTCAGAAGCAAGTTTGCAGTTTTGCATTACAGTCAAGATAACATACTGTATAGTAAAAGTAACTTCAAACAAGATTGTGTTTTCTAAAAACTTTAAGTAGCGATGGTAATGGAAAAACTGCTGTATGAAAAGAAAACTTTATTGTTTTAAAGGCTAAAAGTATGAAATCATCACAGACTTCTTTGGAATAATTATTTATGGAGTTTAGAAACAGTCTATCAATCTATCTCTATTTCTTTGTTGCCTTAAAGGTACAAAAATAATGCATCTTCTAGGAGAATGTCTGTCACAGCAGTGGCTATGTTTCCTTACACTGAGAGTCACCCCTACATTGAGTTTCCCAATCTCATGGTTATGAAAAATAAGTAGGTCTTAATCCCATGATACCAGTGACCCAGACTGCTCCTTCTGATCACATGCACTTCTCTGTTTGTGTCACCTGCTGCAGTGTTGTGAAAGCCTTCGCCTGCAGCCAAGGCCAGTCTCCAAAAACGTTCAGCAGTGTAGCCTTCACCCTCTTGGTTACCCACGTATCAGATGCTGCTGACTAGTCTGTATCCATGCAGCTAGCTGGCAGGTCATCTGGAGTTTGGGGTCACACAAAGTGAGGAAGAAAACTTCATGATTTGGAATGGGGAGGAAGGGCCACCTGCAGCATCCTGTGCTCAGAGGGGCTCTACTAAAGGTCACGTATGCTGTGCTGCGGTCTGGTACTCTGCCTCTCACTGTGTGACTTGTCCTGGCTTTCTTTGCTTGACCCCAAAGATCAGTGACTTAATAAGTACAAAGATGGGAGGCACAGTGAATTGCAATTGCAGTGCTTGTGAATGGGTTTATGAAATCCCAGTTAAGCGTACACAAAGTTTATTAAAAAAATTTAGACTGGGGAAAAGAGAGAACATATTGGAGGGATTCAGGTAGAAGACAGGATATAACCATTCTCTGAATTTGGATGATCAGAAGAATTTCAAGGACAGAAAGAGCCACATGATTTTGTGTTGCATACTATGTCTACTACTAGTTTGCATTGATAATAATGTTACATCTCAAATTGAGAATGAGAAATTAAACATTTTAGTGGGTTTTGGATTAGATTCCTGGAATTATCTTCTGGTTTGTATTCCTGAAATCTTCTGAGCTGTAAGTAGAACAAATCTTCTTTGGTTAAATTTAATAATTCCCATTTTCAATCCAGAATGGCAAGGTGAGAATGTTAGAAACTGTGTTATCTTGTGTTTGAGGCAAACTTTATTTCATGTGTTTAAAAAAAAAAAAAAAATCCTCTAAATTCTATGTTTAAAATAAGGATGGTGTGCCAGCACCTCTAGAAAATTCAAAGCACCACTTTTTTTTTGCCTATGTATTGACAATAGGATCTAAACCAATACTTCCCTTTCTCCTCTCTCCCCCCATCCCACCCATTTCAAACGCTGCTGTGAATTTAAAGGGCTTCCAAATTAAAAATTAAAAAACACAGCTTTTGAGAGATTTTAATAGGAATAATCCTTTTTAAAGGCTTTTTTTAACCAATAATCTTTCTTTCTCATAGAATATCATAATCAGAAGCAGAGTTAACTGGGCAGAAGATCCATCTTTAAAGGCAATTGTTCTACAGCTTGAAAAAAATGTCTTTTCTGTGAGTCAGGAGAAACGGTGTTTAATTTTATACAGTGTATGTAATCAATATACTAAACTTGATATAGATTAATATGTGTCATGAAAGCACACTTTAAGAATTTGAAAATTTAACCTTTCTGGAAGTTGTTCTCTCTAGAGACTCAGAATGTGGCCATGCAACTCTTTGAAGTGAAATTTAATTCCTGGTACACAACAAATGTTCAAACAGGTAGCGTAGCTGATAAAACTAACTGAAGAGCCACTTCATAGCTGTCCTGTCCCAAGAGCTCATTTCCCTCTGAAAGGCAGCAATAACACAAGAAAGAATAATAATCTATATATTTCAAGCTTTTATGTAAAAGTGGGCTTAAACCAAGGCTCTACAATTTCTGTCCTCCCTTCTGGGAAGAACTACCCCAGCACAGCTCTTCCTCTGGGCACCAGCAAGCCCTGGGGAGGAGGCTGCAGAGCTCAGACAGGATCCATGACCCTGCTCTGCCCCTGTAGAAAGCCCAAACTGGAAAACTTATTTAAGTCAGTGTTTGGTTTTTGCCTTTTTTTTTTATTAAAGTATTATGTATAATTTTAAACACCAAAAAGTTTATACTCTTAATTGTAACTATCACTTGTGCCTGTGCTATATGGTGATTAGTTAAGCAAAGCATCCAGGAGTAGATGCAACCTGTAGATGCTGTCCCACATGGCAAAATATGACAGCCCTAGAGAAAATGTAGGTAAAATGGAAGAGTTGACTTCATCCTGTTAACTATGCAGCTAAGCAGTATTTTAAATGTATTTTTACATTGACAGTTGCATTTTGCCTTCATGTTTGAAAATAATTGACTAAATCATAGTATGTAATTGTACTGGGTTTGTGTGGCAAGGTTTTGGTAGCGGGGTGGCTTCTGTGAGAAGATGCCAGAAGCTTCCCCCATGTCCAATAGAGCCAATGCCAGCCAGCTCCAAGTTGGACCCGCTGCTGGCCAAGGCCGAGCCAATCAGCGACAGTGGTAGTGCCTCTGTGATAACATATTTAAGAAGGGGAAAAAAGTTACTGTGCAGCGGCAATTGCAGCCAGAGAGAGGAGTGAGACTATGTGAGAGAAACAGCCCTGCAGACACCAAGGTCAGTGAAGAAGGAGGGGGAGGAGGTGCTCCAGCTGCCAGAGCAGAGATTCCCCTGCAGCCTGTGGTGAAGACCATGGTGAGGCAGGCTGTCCCCCTGCAGCCCATGGAGGTTAACGGCAGAGCAGATATCCACCTGCAGCCCCTGGAGGACCCCACGCCGGAGCAGGTAGATGCGCCCGAAGGAGGCTGTGACCCCATGGAGAAGAGCCCACACTGGAGCAGGTCTCCTGGCAGGACTTGTGACCCTGTGGGGGACCCATGCTGGAGCAGTTCCTTTCTGAAGGACTGCACCCCGTGGAAAGGACCCACGCTGGAGCAGTTCATGAAGAACTGTAGCCTGTGGGAAGGACTCATGTTGGAGAAGTTCATGGAGGACTGTCTCCCATGGGAGGGACCCCACGCTGGAGCAGGGGAAGAGTGTGAGGAAGGAGCGGTAGAGACATGGTGAACTGGCCACAACCCCCCATTCCCCATCCCCCTGCGCTGCTTGGGGGGAGGAGGTAGAGAAAATCGGGAGTAAAGTTGAGCCCAGGAAGAAGGGAGGGGTGGGGGGAAGGTATTTTTAAGATTTGGTTTTATTTCTCATTATCATACCCTGATTTGATTAGTAATAAATTAAATTAATTTCCCCAAATGGAGTCTGTTTTGTCCATGACAGTAATTGGTGAGTGATCTCCCTGTCCTTATCTCGCCCCATGAGCCTTTCATCATCTTTTTCTCCTCCCTGTCCTGCTGAGGAGGGGGAGGGATAGTGCAGCTTGGCGGGTACCTGGTGTCTAGCCAAGGTCAACTCACCACAGTAATATGTTAAATAAAAACATTGGCACTCTTTATAAGTGAGTGTCAGCTTTTAAAAGGTGGATCGGCCGTGTCTTGATCGAATTCAAATAAAACGCAGAGCTACTTGAAGCGGTTTTTTACTTCTAGTGCGTTGCCCCTGTATTTTGTTGTATTTGTTTTTTGGCACTGCCTCCAACAGCCCTTCCTCCAGGCCCCGCCCGTAGTGGGCGTGGCCTGGTGCTGCCCCTCAGGCGCAGGCGGTGGGGCGCGGCGCTGTGGCGTCACCATGGGCAGTAAGATGGCGGCTGCCACTAGAGTCGTTCAGGTAACGGTGCTCGGCCTGCGGCCCGGGCGGGCGGCTGGAGTGGCTGGGGCCAGGATCCCGGCGCGGGTGGCGGGTCTCGTCTCGCGTGCGGTCGCCGGGGCCTGAGGTGGCCGAGGCCCGAGGCGCCGCCGGAGAGGTCGGTGTCCTTGGCGCGGGGGTAGAAGCATGCGGCGGGGCCGGCCCGGTGACGCCGGTCATTTGATTCCGGTGCCTGGTTCTGGTACCAAAGGATGCTACCGGGCAGCCTGCGGACTGCCCCTTTTGTGCGGTGTTCAAGAGGGGAGGGCGCTAGCCAGCATCTCCTTTCGAAGCCATCCCTCTTCCCTTCAAGGTGAAGGTGAAATATGGAGTCTTCTTGAAAAGACATGTTTCAGAAATAAGCGGAGTGGCTTTGAATACCAGGCTTTATAATTTATAGTTTTTTTTCTTAATGGAATTAGTCAATCCCATCCAGCCAGCTGAACAAATATGTACAGGCAGAGCACAGCTAGTAATTCCACGTGTTAAAACATTATCATTCCATTTATGCTACTGTGGTAGCTATTTCTGCATACATACTGATTGCTGTGAGAAAAGGAAGAGAATACTTATTCCTGTTCTGAACACTAGGGTGGAGGAATGCCTTTAAAGGTGAAATTTCTCCTTGGGTAAAAATAAACTTACTATTTAAGCTCTATCAGAGTGGTGGTGCACAAAGCAGCAGTATAGAAGTGGTTGTTTAATATGTTGTATGTTCCATTTTATTATTGTAAAGTTAATGTTTGTCTAGAAATATATTTTATTCTCCCTGTTTTTCCTACTACCTTGTCTTGTTCTAGGTAGTCAAGCCACATACTCCGTTAATTAAGTTTCCAGACAGAAAAAGTAGTCCCAAACCTAAAAGTAAGTATTTCATCTATTTGTGCCATATTTCTTTGCATTAACTGTTTTATATAAGAACCAGCACACAATTTTTCCGCTTCGACTATGCGACAACTGATTTTGAGCAGGGTTTCTGAACCATAGTTGTTTTAGTTTGAAGGCAAGTCTTTGACTCTTCCTTTTCAGACTCTATACAACTGTGGGAATATACATAATACACACGTCTTTATTTCTTGGTCAAGGCAGATTCATGAAGATTTCCAGTGTTGTTTTCCTACTTATATACAAAGTCCCATTTTTGCAAATACTAATATTTGCCTGAAGTGATAGTGCCCAAGACAATTTGAAGCAGCCTTAGGTATTCGGTGATATTTGCAGAAATGATGTTGCATTTTCCTAATTGGAGTGTGTGATATCTGTGGTATTTAAAACCCTGTGTCGTGGTTTAACCCCAGCCAGCAACTAAGCACCACGCAGCCACTCCCTCACTCCTCCCCTGCTCCCAGTGGGATGGGGAGGAGGATCAGGAAAAAAAGGTAAAACTCATGGCTTAAGATAAGAACGGTTTAATAACTAAAGTAAAATAAAATACACTACTAACTAATAATAATAGTAATGAAAAGGAATATAACAGAGAGAGAGAGATAAAACCCAAGAAAAGACAAGTGATGCACAATGCAATTGCTCACCACCCGCTGACCGATGCCTGAGGAGCGATCTGCCCCTCCCGGCCAACTCCCCCCTGTTTATATACTGGGCATGACGTTCCATGGTATGGAATATCCCTTTGGCTAGTTCGGGTCAGCTGCCCTGGCTATGCTCCCTCCCAGCTTCTTGCACACCTGCTTCCTGGCAGAGCATGGGAAACTGAAAAGTCCTTGGCTTAAGATAAGCGCTACTTAGCAACAACTAAAACATCAGTGTGTTATCAACATTATTCTCACACTAAATCCAAAACACAGCACTGTACCAGCTACTAAGAAGAAAATTAACTCTATCCCAGCTGAAACCAGGACACCCTGATTATAGCTGAGAGCCATCCCACTGTACATTTTAAGAAGTGTTTCCTTGTGCTATTAATGCTGAGAAAAAATTCATTGCAATCTTTGACATTAATTTTTATACCTATAGCTATGTTTATATTTATAGGAACCCCAATACTGTTACATTTAGACATCAAAGTTAATGAGCTGTATGTTGTTTTAATATTCCTTTTGAGTCAATAAAGCATTTGAAACTAAAGTAGTAGATGTTTTAAGAAGCTCTGTTGTTATTCTCACTTGTTTAGAAATGATACCGTGTATTTGCCACAGCATTATCACATTTGGGATTTAGCTTTAAGTTTAGTTTATCCATTAACATTGCAAAGTATCTACAGTGCACATCAGTGCCACTTCTGACTTACCTGTGAATTCTTCAGGAACTATTTTCTGTGATAACTTTCAGTCAGAATTTTGTATCTTGTGCCCAGTTCAGCCAATTGCACCACCTCTCATGCCAGTGAATTGCTTTCTCAAAGGCTTAAAAACATGTTATTTAGCTCATGTTTATCTTTTCATCAGAAGATTTTTGTGACTATATATTTTAAGTATGTTAGACTTTTCTACCTTAATTGATTTCTGTCGCCTCACTAGTAAATTGCAATCTACCTCACTTTGCTTGAACACTGTAGCAATAACTGTGTTTCACCATACCAGACTGTTGCTTCTACATAGCTAAACAGAGCTCTGCAGATCAAGACTATACTTTTAGGGATGTGAGTGCTTGAAAGGCCAGCCAAATTCTATTATCATATTACTACTGCAACATGATGGTCTCAAACAGGGAAGGGAAAACTGTAGTAGGGACTGTATCTGAGCTTAAGCGACAGCAGTATTAGGTCGGGTATTTTTGAGTCTTGACTTCAGGTTTTTAATTGGCTAATGCTTCTATTCCAACTACACTTCAGACTTTAAAACATACAATAGAGGAAAATCTTAGGCAAATCTCTAAACATTTATGTGGTATATAAAACAAATTTGGAGAAACTATTTCTTTTTTTTCATATATAAGGCGTGTTACTTCTCGAAACAAAAATACTTTGTAGTCATTAATAGCCAAAACTATTATAATCTGTGTGTTGTTTTCTTCTGTTTTCATCTTCTGTTCTCTTTGCCTCCTGCTCTTAAATTTTAAAATTTCAGCTTAATGGCATGCCCCCTGTTCAGATTGTGCTCCTTCTGATGGGTTCTCTTCCTCCTCGCTCTGTTTGGGACCTTCCTTTGTTGATGCCATTTTGTAATATTAAAAATGGGTACAGCATTGTATTGCATGTTGTGGTATGTAATAGTTGTGAGCTTTATCTTTCTGTAAGCCTCTACCTCTTTTTCACTTGTCTGTCTTTACAGTTGCAGTAAACAAAAAGCATCATCTTAGTGGATGTTAGTTATTTATCTTAGTTATCTTTCTACATAACCCCCTCCACACACACGTTTGATACTTTATGTTTTTTCTGCAAGTACAGCTTCCCAGTGAAAAAGCCTTTGTTAGGATATATGCTGATTTATCTTCTGTTTCCACATCAGTGTTTCTGCCACTCAAATATGCTTTCTTTTACTTTCAGAATTTTTTCACTGTGTTCTTGGTATATTTAACAATAATAAAAACAGCTTGTGAGAAGTAGAGTCTCTTTTAATTCTTTTAAGTATTTGTTATAATGAAGAAAATTGTCAATAACTGGTAACTTTTATTGGCTGCTCATTAATTAATTTTACAGTCTTGTTATATTTCTGTAATGGTTTTGCAGTCTGGGTTTCAGTACAGGAATCTCTACAAGCAAGTATGCCATCTCTCGATGCTTCAAAAGCACAGGAGTCTGTAGGAGGCAGATTACCAGCATTTCAAAATATTTCACCTGTTAGTGGAGTACAAGGTATACCAGACACTTCTGAATTAGCAAGAACCTTACCTCAAAAATACAGAAGGAAACTTATGTCAGAGGAAGAGATTGAATATATTCAAGTAAGTTTCATTTATTGGTGTGTATTGTCTGTATTTACCTAGCATTTATCTTATTTCTACACCTTCTTCAAAGTTTAAAATATGGTATTACATTGTAATTCTTGGTAAGTGTATACTCGGAGTTTTCACAGCTTTGATGCACAATACCCAAACTACAAAATCTTAATACACAAGGTACCCAACTCTCACTAATTAGTAGCTTGTGGTATCACTGATTAGAGAGATACAGACTTAAAACAGACATGCAGATAGCTAGCGATAGTCATAGCCTACATTAATCACAGTCACTACCTGTTTTGTAACAGTTGTTTAATGTGTAATTTGAATATGCTGGACAGGAGCACGAGAGTCTGTTCTTAGAACGGCAAAGGCTATTACCAGGTGACTGAAGTCCAAAATATTTCTCAAACTAGTTTTTATAAGTTATATATTAGTAAGTTAACTCTTGTATTTCTAGTAGTGGAAACATTTTATTAAACTTGATATAAATATTTTCTGCAATATTTGCAAATATGGCATTGTACATGAAAGGCAAGAAAAACCTGCTTTTGTTCTGTAACAATTTTCAGTTGTAAACACTGATGCTTAAAAAGGGAGAATGCACAAAATTTGAAGAACTGGAGAGATGGGTGTGAGTTTGAAATGAAAAGACATTTACATAGCTTTGTTAAATGATAAGGACACCTACAGTGTGATCATGTTAGTAGAGGAAATCAGTTTTCCTGCATGTATATCAGTAGGGTATTATAATTAGAAATAAAATTATTTATTTTCCATAGTAATACACTTCTTGACCTCTAGCATAAATTTTCTAATGGTGAGGTAAGTTGTAAAATAATTTTGTTGGCAAAATAATGAATTGAGTACCTTTCTGATTTCTCATAAAGATTGTAATGGCTCACCTTGGCTTTGTTTTTACTTTGGAATTTGGGCGGTGAAAATAATTCTAAAACTTCTGTTTACTACTGCTGTGTTTATCAGACCTTTCTAAAGTGAATAAGAGTCAGGTTTCTTCAGAGTGGGAGAATTGGAAGCAGCTATAATTATAGGTTGCAGGTGTTGATCTTTTTGTATTCTCCCCTGAAAAAAATGGAGTTGTTATGGGTAGATGCTGATACTTTGACACTCCGTGCATGTTCTTATATAGATTAAAAATCAGTGTCTAAATCAGAAATTAAAACTAGAACTCTGTTAATCTAGAACAGTGAAAAAGATTTGATCTCCATTTCCCATTCTTTTAGCAGAATATATTTAACTGTCTGCTTTTATTTTACAGCGTGGAGGTCCAGAATAAGTATGGAAGATAGTTTGTTTGCCACTGTTGAAGAATGAAGTATTGTACTCGCAATAAAGGCATTTCCTTAATATTATGATTGTATACTAATAGCTTTAATAAAAACCCATATGAAGGGTGAGAAGGTTGACACAACACACTATATATTAATTTGTGATTGAGAAAGCCATCAACAGAAAATCTAACTAGCATTTGATGTCCACACCATTAAAATATATTTCTAATTAGCCATTTGCAAACTTGCCAATAGAACTGAGTTGTTTTCTTTTTCTATTTAAAAAGATTCAGATGTCTCATCAGGAATGATTTTACAGGCAGGAAAGGGACACTGAAGTATTCTCAAAGATTATTAAGACTGTGGTTATTCTTAGTAGTTATACAACTGAATATCAGATCTGAGGTTGGAAAAAAAATAAAAATAGGTTGTTCTGGGATTATTTAAATTATTAACTGTTTCAGAAGAGAGCCCTTTGGGTCCAATTACAGTTAGAAGTTCACAATATACCTGATCTCTAGGCTTAATTTGCATAGTCCTTAATATGCATAGTCCATAACTACAGCCTTTCACGTGGCAGACAGAAGCAAGCCAGGCTGTGCCTGTGCATCTCGGGCTGGTACAGCCAACGGACTTAGCGTCAATCACGCTGCTTTCAGCCAAGGGGCCGTGTAGTGCTGTAACCTGTGATATTGAAGAGCAGCTGCGCGTTCCCCTCCCGAGCTGTATCCAGCCTTCTCTCCTCCAGCACTGGAGATGACGGCGCCGATTGCTTCAACAGCCCTCTTCCCCTTCACGCCTCCTACGAGTTACCGGGAGCTGGGGACAGTACCAGACAGCTCTCGCAAGGCACCACGCAGCGCTAGCTGGAAGCTGCGCGCCCAGCAGGCGAGGCAGCGAGGGGTGTAGTGCCGCCGGCAGTTGCCAGGGGCGTGGCCTGGCGGGGTGGGGGTGGATGAGTGTGCGCGCACCTCTTCCTCCTCCTCCCCCCCCCCATCCTCCTGTCCCGGCAGCGATGGATACGTGGACGCGCGCCAAGCGCTACGACAAACTTGAC
This sequence comes from Gymnogyps californianus, assembly GCF_018139145.2. NCBI lineage: Eukaryota > Metazoa > Chordata > Aves > Accipitriformes > Cathartidae > Gymnogyps > Gymnogyps californianus. The sequence continues at coordinate 55,933 of NW_026114018.1, read as the reverse complement.
TTTTTGGGGGAGGGACAGGTTGGTGTGTGCAGAGCTCCTCAGCTCCCCCCCCGGCCCGCCAGGTGTGGGGGTCCCCTCTGAGGGGTCAGCCGGGCCCGGCCGCTCTGTGACGGATGGTCAAGCGGCTCTGGTGACGGCCCTCTTGTGACTGGAGGGGCCGTGGCGGAGGGGAGCCCCGCGGCCCTGGGGCTGCCTGCAGCAGCGCTGACTCTGGCGGCCTCTGCCCGGCCCGTGGGCTGGGCTGGGCTGGGCTGGCCTGGCCCCGTCTCGCCTTCTGCACGCAGCGGTGGGGCTCTGCTGCGAGGCGGGGCGATACTGCGGTTACAGGGTGAGAGGGCCGGCCTCGTGCGGGGGAGGCGGCTGGGGGAGGCAGGTTGTCCCCCACCACCGTGCTGACACCAGGATTTCATGGCCTCCTCCTGAGGGAAGGCCCTGGCGCGGGCACCTCTCCAGCCCGAGGAGCTAGGTTCGGTGGCTCGGGGGCCGTGTCTGCCGTGGCAACATCCGAGCCTCCGACGAGGCTACGTTGCACACGACTTGCATGCCCCTGTAGTCATGCTGTTGGAGATAATATGCGAGAAACAAAAACAAAGGATGCTACTTAGTTAACGAGGCGTGACCTTGAGAAGAGAAATACGATGACACCATAAGTCAGTGGGTAAAGAAATACCAAGATAAGCACAGGGGCAATCAAAGAGCTACTTGAACTGTGAGTGAACTATCCTAATTAACATACTAGAAAACCCGCCCTTAGGTAGGGAGAGCCCCCTACCAACAGAAGCCCCTTCCTCACAGAACATGCGCAGTAAAAAAGGAGGACGCTGCGACTTTAAGTGGAGATGAGACTTGCGAGAACCAATAGGAACGAGGGTAACTAAGCGAAACTGTAAAAATAGTGATAACTGTTGCTCGAAAGGTATAAAATGCTTTACCGTGTGTTAACCGGGTGTGCTAGCTTTGTGGAGTTACCACCTAGCACCCATCTCTGTGCAGACATGAAATAAACAAATATCTCGACTCTGTGTGTTAATCGGCTTTTTTGCACACCGGGTGAAAGAATCCTGATTTTTGGGACAACATTTTGGCACCCCAGATGGGACGGCCATAAGGCCTTGCCCAGATCATCTTGCCGTCCCCGACAGCGGACCGGACTGAGCTCCAGCGCGCACCGACCTATTGATCGGGGACTCCTCCGGATTCCCTCCAAAGCCGGGGCGACAAGCGACTCAAAGGTGCAACGCCGACCAGAGATATTTGTATATCAGGGTGAAAGGGGAATGAATCCTTGGATTGGTGAGTATAAAATTTAATTACAAATTCAATGACTCCCATGGAAGGTTAAAGGGTAAAGTCGCACATAGACGCTCGGCAAGGGGTGCCTTAATTGACCAGGGGTGTCAGAGCCGAGTGCGCATAAAGTCGCCAGGGGGGCGCATAAAGTCGCACATAGATGTTCGGCAAGGGTTGCCTTAATTGACCGGGGGGGGCAGAACTGAGTGCGCATACTGACCAAGGGGGGTCAGAGCGGTACTGATCAAGGGGGGTCACAGTGGAAATTACTGACCAAAGCAGTCAGAGTGGAAATTACTGACCAAGGGAGTCAAAGCCGGCAAATAGGTAAATTCGGTTAAAATGGGATCAAGCCAATCCACGATTCCTCCCTGTAGCCCTTTGGGGTGTATTTTGAAAAATTGGAATAAGTTTGGGGGAGATCCGATGACTAAAGATAAAATGAAAAGATATTGTAGTCAATGGTGGCTGAATTATAAAATTGGGCGACGATGAGGTCTGGCCAGAAAATGGATCGGTAAACTATAATGCTATATGACAATTGATGTCGTTTTGCCGTTGGATGGGGACATGGGACGAAGTACCTTATGTTGATGCCTTTATGACTTTGTACAGAAAATCTGATATGCGGGAAAAATGTAAGCTAAAGACTGACCTAGTGATGTATACAGCTTCTGAGAAAAAGGAGAGTGGTTGTTGCATAGGCTGTGATGATAGAAAGATTGCAGGGGCAGAAGAGCAGAAAGATGTGCAACTGTTAGTCCCGACAGCCCCACCACTATACAAAAGTAGTGCTGGACAATTGCCAATCGATCCTAATTTACAATCGGGCAATGAGAATTTTAGCCCCATTTCCAGCCGGACTAGAGGGCACGCTCAACCAGTTGTACAGGCTCCCCTGAGACAAGCAGTGGGACTGGAAAGACTGCTGGTTTTTATACATGTTCCATTCACTTCCTCTGACCTGTTAAATTGGAAACAATCTGTTGGATCCTATAAGGGAAACCCTGAGGGAGTACATCAACTATTATTAGAAGCTATAATGTTAACACAATGTTAACTGGGAAGATATACAGGCTCTGCTAAATACATTCTTTATGGCAGAGGAAAAGAGAATGGTGATTGAAAGGGCCAGGGAAGAAGGGGGAAGGAGAAATAGGCAAGAAGATTCTGAGGAGTTCCTACCTACTAAAAGGGACCCAGAATGGGATCCTAATGGGGGGGGAAACGAGGGCTCAACTGAAGCAGTATCAGCAGCTGATACTATATGGGGTTCAGCATGGAGTGCCTAAACCGAAGAATGTGTCTAAGCTTTATGAGGTAAGGCAGGGTCCAGAGGAAAATCCATCTGCCTTTTACAAAAGGCTACGTGAGGCAGCTAGAAAATGGACGGACTTGAATCCGGATGATGAGGCAAATCAGAGGATGTTCAATATGTTGTTTATTGGGTAGTCAACTCAGGATATAAGGAGAAAGTTGCAGAAAGTTGATGGAGCTGGGGGAATGTCGATCTCACAATTGATAGAGATAGCGTATAAGGTTTATAACAATCGAGATGAGAGGGAAAGAAAAGAAAAACAGAACAAAATGAAGTTGCACGCATCTTTGCTGGCAGCGGCAATAAATGGAAATGATGTCGAAGGGAAGGGTAGAGGAAAAAGTAAAGGAAGAGGAGGATGCGGTGGAATAATGCAGGGAAGAGGTCCGCAAAACTGAACCCCTTTAGGGCTAAATCAGTGTGCGGTCTGTAAACAGGAGGGACACTGGAAGAATGAATGCCTGAAACGAAAGGGGCCAAAGGAACGGGATCATGCAGAAAATGCTAATCTTATTATGTTAGAAGATTCAGACAATGAATGAAGGGGGCCGGGGGAGAACATTAAAGTCTCCCCAGCTGATCCCCTGGTTCCAGTTAAGCTGGGGAATGAGACCATAGATTTTTTTAATTGACAGTGGGTCTACTCATTCAGTAGTCACCAGTTGTAAAGGACCTCTAAGTAAAGTAACTATACCTATTGTTGGGGCAACAGGAAAAAGAACATTAAGGCCATTTTTACAACCAATGGAATGCACAACTAGGGGAGCTAAATTAATTCATGAGTTTCTATACATGCCAGAATGCCCCCTACCTTTATTGGGGCGAGATTTATTATGCAAACTAAATGCACAAGTAACCTTTTCTAAGAATGTTGTATAGCTCTATATCCCCGCCTGAAACCGCCTGGAGAGCTCAGATCTGCTTGCTGACAGATGAAACATCGGAAGAAATTGAAGAGAATATTCCAGATGCTGCATTAAATGTGGTAATTCCCCTGGTATCGGCTTCTAAAAACCCAGGTAAAGCAAAAAACGTGAGTCCGATTAAAGTAGAACTAAAAGAGGGGACAAAACCAGTAAGGGTGCATCAATATCCTATTAGGCTGGAAGCTCGCAAGGGCCTCGAAGCCCTGATAAATACCTTTATTCAATATGGACTGCTCAGAGAATGTCAATCTGAATACAATACACCGATTTTATTGGTGAGAAAGCCTCACTCCCAGGATTACCGATTAGTGCAGGACTTGAGGGCTATAAATCGGATAACCAAAGACATACATCCTACGGTGTCTAACCCTTATACTTTGTTAGCGTCTGTACCCGAAAACAATGCCTATTTTACAGTGTTGGACCTAAAAGACGCCTTCTTCTGCATTCCAGTGAATGAACAGAGTCAAACACTCTTTGCTTTTGAATGGGAGAATCCGACTACTGGAAGGAAAGGACGACTGTGTTGGACCGTTCTTCCCCAGGGATTTAAAAATAGTCCCACTTTGTTCGGTGAAGTACTGGCCAAAAAATTAGAACAATGGCAAACTAATAATGATAATGTTACTCTCTTACAATATGTGGACGATATCTTAATTGGAGCAGATGATACAGAACAGACTTGTACAGAAGCCACAGTAAGCCTGCTAAACTTTCTGGGACTGGCCAGATTCTGCTGGATATGGATCCCCAATTTCGGACTTACAACCAAACCCTTATACGCAGCCACAAAGGGCCTTGTGGGAAGTTGTTAGAATGGACTCCAGAGTGTCGGAGTAGTTTTGATGAAATTAAAAGAAAATGATGGAAGCTCTCCTCAAGAAACTACATGAAGAAACTCACATGGGAGCCAATGCTATGATAAGCAGTGTTAAGAGATACGCTGTAGGGCCAAAAATGCAGACAAATGCAGATATAATAGTAAAGAGATGAAACTTGTGTAAATAATCCCAAAATACAAAGAAAGCCGCCAGCAGGTGACGTAAAAAGAGGAATAACCCCTGGGGAATACTGGCAAATAGATTTCTCTGAATTACCAAAATGTGGACAACATAAGTATCTACTTGTTCTAGTGGATACGTTTTCCGGATGGCCTGAGGCTTTCCCTTATCGCAACAATGGGGCTAGGGAAGCAATTAGGATATTACTAAAGGAAATAACCCCCCAGATAGCTAGAGTTGGACCATATGTCGTTAAAAGGGTTGGACAACAACGACTTTTGTTTAATCCATCATGGTCCCTCAAATGGGTAGAACTATCAATGCAGATTAATATCTCTGCAGTTAAACCAGCCTGTTCACCATTCATAAGTGCGTCCTATACAGGATGGTTAGCATGGTTACATGGGCAGTCTCTTACCCTTCCAAATCGAGTAAAAAGAAATGTAACTGATATCCTAGGGACAGGATTGGGAGTCTTAAACAGCATAGATATGAAGTACTTGCAAACAAACTTAGTACAGCCACACATGATCTAAAAAAATTAGAACATCCATTGCGATCCTCCCTGTCAGCTTTAGGAACTCATCAATGGCTGTTATCTGATATATTGCCTCAGCGGGAAAGGGTTAATGAAAAGGACCACCAATAATCATAGATGCACTTGGTATAGCCCAAAATAATATTCCTCTAGCTCTTAGTTGTATCCAGGCTCAACTGTGGGTGCAATATACAATAGCAGCAATTGTAAGAGAAGGTGAAGATGGCACCTTACCTACTGAAATTCAGGAAATAATCCGGGAAAAGGCAACTGCATTTGAAAGAGAATTCCAGTCATGGTGGTATCTGGGCAATTTCACTCACAATCCTATCCATAACAAAGCCACGGCCTTTGTCGTAACCATACGGAATGCATCAGTAAAAACCGTCTACCCTATCATCGCGTTAGGCTTAAATCACAACGGGACTGTACTCTATCCATTAGAGCATAGAGTATGGGCCCAACGAGACAATAACAGATGGCAGACTGTTGAAGTTGATGCATGTGTGGTACGGGGACAACAGGGATTTATTTGCAGAAGTAATACCCTCAAAGCTCGAGACATTTGTCTTGACACTGAGCAAAATGTTTGTCACTTCGAGATACATCCGAAAGAAATCCCTGGAACCGTGCTTATATATGTATTGGGAAAGGATGTGTGTGTATAAGAACTCTATGTAATTTTATAGTTGTAGATAATATTACTGTCGGGATAAATAATCACTCAAATACTTGCATTTGTAACTTTACTAACATTATAGGATGTGATTTCAACTATTCAGCTCCGGTTACAACATATTAGTTGTTGCAACCCAATTATACTTTAGTTAAAGATCTATTGCTTACTTCCATTGGGATGAATTTCACGCCGGTGAAAAAATTTTTACAACATAATGATCTATGCCAGTTGCTGGAACGTGCCCGAGAAGATGGACAAAGGACTTTAATCACCGTTCACCATGACATAGAAGAGATATACATCGTGGTTTGGACCGGGTGAAGAAAGATGGAGAACATAGGTGGTGGGAAGCCTTCCTCGGATGGTCACCCAAGGCAACAGGCATTCTTAATCTCATGCTACACCCTGTTGTGATCTTGTTATCACTAACATGTTTACTGCTTATAATCATACTGTATTTTAAGGTTTGGTACATGATGAAGCAAATTGCTCTAATGCAATCACCCAGGGTATGCACGCTCATGACAGAGGGAGATAAATCCCTCAAACTTGAAAACTTCCCTATAAAGGACAGGGGAAAATTCCAGCGAGACATATGTCAATGGGAAGGAACCTATGAGCAGTTTTGGAAAATTTTGAAATCTCCCAGAGACTGAAGTTTTAGAATGAAAATATCTAAGTGAGACTTATTTTAAATAAGAACTATTTATCTAAGTCTCAAAGGGGGGAATTGTTGGAGATATGCGAGAAACAAAAACAAAGGATGCTACTTAGTTAACGAGGCGTGACCTTGAGAAGAGAAATATGATGACACCATAAGTCAGTGGGTAAAGAAATACCAAGATAAGCACAGGGGCAACCAAAGAGCTACTTGAACTGTGAGTGAACTATCCTAATTAACATACTAGAAAACCCGCCCTTAGGTAGGGAGAGCCCCCTACCAACAGAAGCCCCTTCCTCACAGAACATGCGCAGTAAAAAAGGAGGACGCTGCGACTTTAAGTGGAGATGAGACTTGCGAGAACCAATAGGAATGAGGGTAACTAAGCGAAACTGTAAAAATACTGATAACTGTTGCTCGAAAGGTATAAAATGCTTTACCGTGTGTTAACCGGGTGTGCTAGCTTTGTGGAGTTACCACCTAGCACCCATCTCTGTGCAGACATGAAATAAACAAATATCTCGACTCTGTGTGTTAATCGGCTTTTTTGCACACCGGGTGAAAGAATCCTGATTTTTGGGACAACAATGCGAGCCTCTCTCTTTCTCCTTAGTTTGCTACTGTCTATAAAGCAAGGGATAAGAACACCAACCAAATTGTTGCTATTAAAAAGGTGAGTGTCAGAATATTTTCCCATTGTGTGATCAAGTGTCTGGTTGCTCTTGACCTGCCTAATGATTTTTTGGACCAACTTAATGGGTAATGGGGGAAGATTTTGTTTCTAGAGTGTTTTGTTTAAATGATTCAGTTAAGTTGTCTTTAATACTTTTTTTTTCCTCCAAGAAGACAGACTAGCTTCAGTCTTACTACATTTCTGAGTTTCTGAAGGGTTACCTGGTCTGTAACTTGAAATTTTGGTTATTTGTTAAACAGATGTATCCTTAAAATAAAACACGCATTTCCAAAATTCAGGCTTTATTAGTCCTTGCTAGTGGCTTGCTTTTTGAATCTTTCCTCCTGCCGTACCTTATTTCCTTCAGTCCAGGAATGTTATTCCTGATGAAGTTCTTCAGAATTGATGGTAATTTTTTGACAGAATTTGACAAAAGTGGTCTTAGATCTGCAACTTAACTGTTTGAATATAAATGTTAAAAATGTCTATGTTTTCATAAAGTGTTTCACTTCATACTATCTGAAGAGATTACAGAAAGTTTTTGTATTAAAAATAGGTGATTAGTTGCACTTTGAGTGTCGTGGTTTAACCCCAGCCAACAACTAAGCACCATGCACCATCACAGTTTTATCAAAGTTCATTCTTCATTAATCTAAGTAATTCTTATTGTAATACCATTAATACAGCATATAACAATTATAATAATGATGGCATACAATGGCAGAATTATATAGCAATTAAAATCATACAATTTAATTCATTGACTGTTCTCACCTAAAATCAAATCCCCTTGAGGCACACATCGGACTTGCCCATCCTTCCGCATCACCCACCAAGTGCACCCAGGTCCTTGAGCAAAAACAGTCCCACGAATGGGTTTGCCTTTGCCTGAGGCAGGAGTAACCCAGACTGTTTTTCCTAGCATATTTTTTATGTGCAGTACAGGGACTTTATCCCCTTCTACAGTAGGTAAAAGTTCTGATTGGGCGGGGCCAGCTTAATTGACAGATGTTAGTGTTAACTAACCAGGTGGCCTTTGCTAGATGTGTATCCCAATGTTTGAAGGTCCCATCCCCCATTGCTCTCAATGTAGTCTTAAAAAGTCATAAAGTTGCAGCAACAGCAAAATAGGGAGGTAGAATCAAATCAGAATGAATAAATATTCACTGTGCAAGCAGTCAGCAAGTGCTGAAGACAGCAAGCATCAGCAACCCATTGATATGTATGAAACGGTTGCTTTTTAGCTTTTTGCCTGCCCCCCCCCCCCCATTTTTTTTTTAATTCAGTGAAAGTCACTATTTTACCTCATTGATATCTGAGCAGGTAACTCCATTTCCCGTGAGCCCTTCAGGGCAGGGGCCACACTGAAATCCCCCTGCTGTCTTCATGCACCTGACTCCCCTGAAGCAGGAATTAACTTCACTTTTGGGTTTACTGCGCCTAGGCCTGAGACCAGCAACCCTAAGTGAAACCTTATGATTTCAAGACTGGGGTTTTTTGTGATAACCTATTTGGAACAGGAGGGCAAGGTGGAGGCATGAAATACAATGGGAAGTCACCCTCCACAAGTGTATTCCATGTCACCACAACCAATTCCTGCACTTCCAATAGCTTCAAAGTGAAGCTATCCAGCCTTCTGAGCAAGTTCATTGTGCAGCTCCAACCATGCATCAAGAGTGCCTGCTCTGACCAAAATAGCGGTTTTAATACCTGCGACGGTCATTCGGCTTTTCTTCCAAAAGGCAGCTCATCACACTGTACACAAGTTCCATGGCTGCGTTTGCTTCTGGTGGGTGCAGAGTTTGTATAGACTCACAAAACATCTACTCAACATGCTATGAACTCACATCAAAGCCAGTTCTCAATACTAAGTAACAAAGACCTCTAAGAAAAGACCAAAAGATACATCTGTAACAAACCATAGGGAAGGAGCAGAACCGACCTAAGATCTTCACACGAGACTCATATTTATCAAATGAAACATTAGTTTTGACCCAATGACAGAGGAGAAGCATAGAGTATGTTTAGCACAGTCGTTTGTAGTAGTTTGTTTGTAGCTCACTTCTGAATTTGTAGCTCTCAAGCAGCTATTTGTTTACTTCTCTAAGTCTGCATGTCAAAACAAATTTCACAAATATATGCTCTTTTGCATTCTAAGCAGGCAGTATATTTTGATATTATGCCCAATGGTTTCAGGGAGGTTTATTCATGTGCTACTTTTGTGAGTATTGAAAAATTATATGAAAAATGCTTTTCTTAATGTTTATCTCATTGTTTTGCACTTCAAAGCATGTCTAAGTGTTTCCAAACATTCTAGTGGGAATTGTTCAACTCCTCACATACTATGTTTTCTTCATTTCAGCTTTTCTCAACAAAACACTAAACAAGCTTAAAGACTCAGGAATCACCTGTTCCAGAACCTGCCTCTGTTCTAGTGCCAACCTTGTCTTATTTTTATTTGGGAGGAAGGCAGCAGGACTTCATATCATGGGTATTTCAGAATCCCATAGTGGAGCTTGGCATGCAGGCTGTTGGGACAGATGCTGGGGTCTGTTCTTGTTTTGCTTATTTTTTTTAAGCAAAGAATGGTTTAGGCATTATTGATTGAGATCTGCAAAAAAAAAATCAAGATTTCAGATGCCTGTTTGTTGGCTAGCATCTAAATCAAAACCAGATCTATTTTGTACAGTTAAGTTTTGCAGACTGTTAAACTTTAAGGTGGACTAAACAGGTTATACCACCATGAACTACAGGTCCTATTTGAAAATTTAGATAGCAGAGAGTAAACAGATGACTTCCCATAGGGTTTTTTTTCCTCTTCCATTTAAAGCCAAGTCTTATGGTAGGCCTCACGTGCAGCAGAATGACTGGCGATCTGTGGCAAGAACAGAGAGGCCTTTCAGGGAGCTGCTGGTCCACAGTATATTGTGGGGTGGCTTTTCCCAGGAGTGAGCAGGGTAAGCCAAAGGTATAGCCTGAAGCTATACAGTTATCTGGTCCTACCATGTAGTCGCTCTCATCCATACCCCACCTACTGAGGCAACTCCCCAGTTCAGCTAGTGCCTAGCTCTATACTCTGAGTCAGTAACAACCTGAGTAACAGAATGGCTTTCATGGCAATAATTAAATTCAGAGACAGATCTGAAGAATTACTGTCCAACAGGGAACTGAAGTCCCTTGACATGCTTATTCTCTGTAAGCCTGAGGTCATGTCAGGGAGCTACCCTGTCCTCTCCCAGGACCTTGTAGTATAGAATCATAGAATGGTTTGGGTTGGAAGGGACCTTTAAAGATCATCAAGTCCAACCCCCCTGCCATGGGCAAGGACATCTTTCACTAGATGAGGTTGCTCAAAGCCCTCCTCCAACCTGACTTTGAACACTTCTGATCATGGGACATCCACAACTTCTCTGGGCAACCTGTTCCAGTGTAGGGCCTTAGATGTGGAGCAGGCGACCAGCTTCATTGCACAGCAAATCGGCCCAGGCAGGGTGACACACAAACACTAGCTTGCGTGACTGCAGGCCACTGAAATGCCTCATAGATATATCGGCCCTTCTAGCTCTCTTGGGAGCAATAATGGCTTGAGCATCCCACTTGCCCCCATCCGGCAAAGTCAGAGTCTTGAAGTGTTATTCAAAGAGATTGTGGTTACTTGGCCAAAATCAGAGATCCAGCCATGATTAAAGTATGGATGATGGCTGACAAGAGAACAGCTTCCTGTCAGCCTATAATCCTCTACCCAAAGAAGTTGCATATGCAAGTTGCATGTGCAATTACAAAGAGCCAGGTTCAAAGTAAACATAAAGAGATATCTCTTCAGACATGTTATGGATTTCTTGCCAGGAGACGTTCTTGATCACGCATTCAAAACTGACTGGACAGATTCATGATTCCTCTGGGGACCTGCAGGAATCCCAATAGCCTCAGCTCCTTCCTTTCCTCCCTATTCCCAGCTCAGTCTCCACAATGCTCAGCACAGGCAGAAAAGGAATTGGTTCTGGAGCAGATTTTCAGTCCGGCAGGTGACAAAAGTCTTGTCTAACTTGCGGCAGGACTAGCGACTGCCTAGCAATGGCTTTTCCCACATGGACCTACAGGCTCTGTAGCCGCAGCACCAACACACTCTGCAGTCTCCCATGTTCCTCTTCATGTCTTGTTCCTCCCCTCTCAGGGGCACTCTGGTGACCAACAAAAGATGAATACTGGCCTTGTGGATAAGTGCATTGATAGGTCTTGCTACTCCATCCATCTACCTATTTTCATAAAGCCTGTAGCAGTCTATCATCACCTTTAGGACTACTTCCTGTCTGCAAGTCCAATTTGAATACTTAAAATATTATTAAACTGACACAAACAGATCATGATCACAAAAGTTTGTCTTCCAAATTAGGCTAAAAAGCCTCTTTTAATGATCACAGACTCCTCCTTCACTAGGACAACTCACTGCTTTATCACCAGCAACTGTGATGATTGTTTTCTCTGTGAGCTATTTCTAAAATATTTAGAGGATACTATCATGGCTGTAATTTGGTCAAACAATTTTCATTACTTGTCTATAGAGCTTCTCCACATTAGCTTCTTTGCACTGGTATCTTAAGGAACCATTTTAACTCCTGGTTGCAGGCTTCACCAGTGTACTGAGGAACAGGTTCAATTTGTTGAAGAAAACAATCCTGCAGGTTCCCTACTTGGGCAAGCATTCCTCCGGTGTCCTGGTTTCGGCTGGGACAGAGTTAACTCTCTTCTTAGTAGCTGGTACAGTGCTGTGTTTTGGATTTAGTGTGAGAATGATGTTGATAACACTCTGATGTTTTAGTTGTTGCTAAGTAGCGCTTATCTTAAGCACTTTTCAGTTTCCCATGCTCTGCCAGCAAGCAGGTGTGCAAGAAGCTGGGAGGGAGCATAGCCAGGGCAGCTGACCTGAACTAGCCAAAGGGGTATTCCATACCATGGAACGTCATGCCCAGTATATAAACTGGGGGGAGTTGGCCGGGAGGGGCGGATCGTGGCTCTGGCATCAGTCAGCGGGTGGTGAGCAATTGCATTGTGCATCACTGGTTTTTTTTCCTTCCCCCCCCTTCTTTTTTTTTGTTATATTCCTTTTCATTACTATTATTATTATTATATTTCATTATTACTATTGTTAATATTATATTTTACTTTAGTTATTAAACTGTTCTTATCTCAACCCACGAGTTTTACTTTTTTTCCCCTCTTTCCTCCTCCCCATCCCACTAGGAGGGGGAGGGGGAAGCGGCTGTGTGGTGCTTAGTTGCTGACTGGGGTTAAACCACGACATCCAGTTACCAGCTTCAGCTCATCTAGCATATCCTGGAGTCACAAGAAAAACAGAGCTCACAGTTCTGGTACAATGGAAAAAGTGTGAAATATCGAAGAAAGTAAATTAATTTTTCAGAGTGGATGTCCATTTCCTAAGCATGCAGGGCTCCTACACCATCCCTTCAGGACCACCCATCACCATCTGAACTGTAATAAAATCCCAAATCTTTGCCTTGCAGGTTTTCACATAGCTGTGGTTTTATTTTGAACTTTTTTTTTTACTATTCCAATTCATATGATCTCACATACCAGGAAGTTCACATATTTTTATATCCGCGGTATATAAAAATGATTTTTTTTTTTAACTGAATCTAGAGCAGTCTTCTCCCCCCCCCCCCCCCCCAAAGAGGTTTACATTCACATCAGGAATGTGGGCACCTTAGCGATTCTCCATATAAGCGGGCTCATTTTCAAGCCTGCAATGAAACAAAGCAAGGGGGCAACCTTGGGGGCAGAACACATTTGCACCTTCTAATGCATATTTTGCATTAATGATGATGGAAGATGCTTGTGGAAGATACTGTTTACCTTGGACTGCTGATATGGAAATTACAGGAAGCTCTGCCAACCCCTGGTTGGCAGATAGAGGCAGAAAAGCTATTGTAGTCAAACAGATGGGGGTTTGACTCTTATCCAGCACCATGTGAGTCCCCCCTTCTTTTGTCTTCTTAGTCCATGTGGATTATTGTGAAGAAAAAAGCCATATACACAGCCAAGGGTTGCTCATGCTGAACAGCTGTAAGCTCACCAAGAGCTGCCCTTACTGCATCAGCTAAGACCTTACAAAAAGTCCAGTCCCCAAAAAACACCTAGACTGAAGTGAGGGAGGCTGTAATTTATTTTTTTGTTTCTAATAAGCTAAAAATTGTGTTTACAATGGATAGGAAAACTATTACTGGGTTCAATGAAGCTAAGATTTCACCTGTTCCATAGGGAACTTGTATTTACATTTATTTCACAAGTTAATACTCAAGTATTACTGAAGCACCATTGTACAGAGTTTAGCTGCTGCAAGGGCTGAGGTCTGGAGTCAGTGATCCAGAGGATCCCTGCTGATCCCTCTAAGTGCTCAGCCTGCTCCCAGTTTTCCCACTCATCTGTGGCTTCTCCTGGAAAGTGCACAACTCTACTGCCGCCGACCTCTGAGACAGCGTCGAAAATGCTTTTGGCAGGTCCTGAATGGCCCCTACTTGCAGGCAGTCCAGATACAACTCTATTGTGCTCAGTCCCTGCTGCAGGCCACTCAGCCACAAGATGACAGCATGGGGTTTCCCATCAGCCAGCTGGATGTTGCTAAAGATCACAAAGTTCAGCCTCCCATCACTCTTCAGATAGTGCAGCACCACTGGTACAAAATACACAGAATGATTATCAGAGGGTAGCAGATAATCCAAGGCTGATCAAGGAAGATCCTGTGGAAATCTATAATTGCTCTGGTATTTTTCCACGTCAGCTTTGGTAAATGCATCCCATATGCAGATATATATGGTAAGAATAAATGGGACATTGACTCTCAGAGCAGGATTGTGTGACTCCCCATTTGTAAAGCATTGCTGCCTGCAGAATGTTTTCCCACTGCTTTGTCCAGGCCTTTAACTGGCTTAAACAATGTCACCTTAAAGGGCATAACGTGCTAAAATACACGGTGGTAAAGGTAATGGGTGTAGCTGTCACAGAGGCTCACGCAATCAAATTAAACAGGTGTTTGTTAAACTCAACAAAATTTATTCTTCAATCAAAATTGTTTAGAACTGTGACAACATTAGTAAACCACAGGTTCAATGATGTAAGGGGAAATTAATACTACACAACCGACTTTTACAAATTCTTAAGCTTTAGAAATGATAACCCAAAATGCGCATATCACTCACCAAAAAGATGAGGGCTCTCAACCTGCAGGAGTTACCTTGGGTGGCATCCCGACCCAAGGGGAGAGTCCCCAACTGCAGACCCGCTGCTCCGAGGAGGACCAACTCCATTTGCCCCCTCAGCGGGGCTCCGTTTATACCCTAGTTGAATCTGATCTGTGGTCAAATAAGGTCATGTTAGTCCTCATTGGCCAAGGGCCAACACTTCCTTATTCCTCGACCGAAGTGTGTATCAGGGCGGGTGTACCTGCCACACAATCCACCCCGTGACCACAGTCAAGATTCGACTGGTTTCCTTGGAGTGGTGGTACAGTCACCTCTTGCCTCCAAAGTTAAAAGGGAGCGCAGTTTTGGTGAGTTTTAACGCTCATTGTGGATCATCATTCCTTTCTTATTCTAAAGTTACACTGGGATATTTAATACACGAACAGGTTTTAAGGGAGTATACTTAACCGTTAATACAGATTTCACTGCTGTGCGTTTAATACAGTTTATTATAATACAGATTACAATAATCATAACTACAATCATTGTTAAAGATTGGAGGAGGCTGGTTAGCCATCCCGACAAAGAAAATCCAAACATATCAAAAACCTTTCCCAGCCAATTAGTCCCTAGTGCAGCAACAATTACCTCTGAGTCTTTCAGACTCAGAAGCCACTTTCTTCATTTTGTTGATTTGGTCCTGAAGCGGCATTGATACATTTGGAATGTGGACACAGCAGTCATCCATCGACATGTTCAAAACTCCACATACACCTTTCTCCTTTAGTAGCATCAAATCCAATACGGCTGGTTTTGGATGGTCATTTTACTGGTATGTTGTAATTGATCGTTCAAGAGCCCCAAACTGTCAGATGTAGCGTTGGCTAAGGCTGATAGTTGTAGACCTAGTTCCAGAATGCTCTGTCAGTTTCATACCGGAGCGATTCCTAGCCCAAATATTGATTCCATCGGGCACTATATTCGGTAGTCCCCCATGGAATTTCAGGGCATGGTGCAGTACCATTCCAGCTCCACCCCGTGGCCTCATGGGTGGGTTGAAGAATATAATTACATCTGGTGTTCCATACCGAACTAGCATTTACCGCGCCTGGTGACCAACTATAGACAATATAAGTATAGCCTCCTCCCCTGACCTCTTTGAACCTCCAGCTATAATTGTTAAATTGCTCCCATGTGAGCTCAAGGGCTAGCAATATATTGATGTCCTGCACAAAAATCAGTAGAGGGTCTTCAGCTGACTTGGGGGTAGGTAGACAAACCGTTACAGAGGTTAGGTTCATCATTCGGGCAAATCCCACCATCATTTTTGCTATCACATTGTCATCCAGATCTTTGCCGTCCATGCTGGCCGCCATCATCACTGCCAGTAGGAGCACCAGGATGCCTTGTTTCTCCATTGTCCTGTAAGAAAACACAAAGCTGGGCCTCGGTCTTTTAAAACTGGGTCTTGGGGTTAGAAGTCAAGGATTATCCACCAGGCACTGATATGGTGAGTCTTTCCACTCCCGTCTAGGGCTTCCCAGGCATATAAGCCTCTGGGTTTTGCCAGAATCATGGGTACAATGCCAATGGAGGGCAGTTTCACCATGATGGGTTAGCCCACATACGTCCTTAGTGGGAACTGGTCCCTTTGATTGTCTGGTATAGAGTCATCACCTGTTAATGGTCCCATAGGACAAAATGCTCGGATTTTTGGACTTCCATAATTTCACCGTTGGTTATTAACAGTAAAAACCACTTGTGGTAACCGTATGTCCCAGTTATGGCACGAGACGTCAGCATGTCTTTTGATCAAACCATTGGTTCGTTCAACTATACCTTTAGCTTGGGGATAATATGGTGTGTGAAGCACCCATTTGAAGCCTTCCCTTCGTGCCCAGTCTTGCACCACTGTGGTCATGAAATGCGACCCATTGTCACTTTGAATACATTCAGGAACAGGTAGAATACTAAACTGTTCTCGCAGAGCTTGGACTATCTGATCTCCGGTGGCTGTGCTAATGGCCATGGCCATAGACAATCCCGATACCACCTCTACTCCTACCAAAATATATTTCTTCCCATGGGATGGTTTCAAAGGGCCAACATAATGTGCCAGGTGCTCCAAAGAGCCTTGCCTTGTCTGATATGCTGGGCCGGGGCTTGATTCAGGTACTCAGCCTTGAGCCTTATTCGGCATTGTGGGCAAGCCATGAGGATTGCCTCACAGGTTTTCATAGGCACTGGCCAACCTCTAGATTGGCATTCATAATAGAGATCTACTTTCCCTGAGTGGCCTTGCTTAAGGTGCAACCATTCAGCTAATCAGTCCCAACCTTCCTTCTCACTGGTGACTTCCCTGATTTGGGCCAGGTGGTCCACCTGTTGGTTCCATTTCGCAGCAGGGGTTCTGTCCCATGCGTGGCCCTTTACCCATCCCACCTTCAAAGGCCGGGATCTCCCTATTGCCGGGAGACGTTGCCAGTCCTCTGTGGGATTTGCAGGGAGTGTTGCGAGCGGCCTTGAACAATTAGACATAGCCTTGAAAGACATAGAATAAGGGAGTAAATAAGTGATAAAGCAGGTGCGCAGAAAAGAAGCTGAAGACTGAAATAACTTGGAACACAGATATGAGACCGAAGCCAGAAGACGTGTGTCTTGCTCGACAGCACCAATCAGAAGCTTAGCTGCGGCGCGTGAACAGAAAGTATTAACTAATCATGGAACAAGCCTGAGCGCGTGGACAGCTAATGAATCTATATAAGCACAAATTTGTAAACAATAAAGGCCTTTGGTTTTACCCGCACCAGAGTCCGTGAACCATCCCTACAAATGGCGCCCAACGTGGGGCACGAAACTACAGCATGGAACGTACATCGGTAGGGACTCCAGTTGGACGAATTCATCAGCGGAGGAGCTGAACGACCCAGGTCTCAATCACCAAATAAAGGTGAGCAACTGGAGCATTTTATTTTTTTTTTTAAATGGGGGCGCATATGTCTGTAGAAGCGTCCATTTTGCGGCTGTTATTGCAATTGTTAGCTAAGTGGGGAATCAAATGTGAGGAACAGACTATGAAAATGTTGTTAGTGTGGCTTAAAACGCACGGAGCTCCCACACAGTTGCATGAAGTATTTGATGTAGATAATTGGGAGAAAGCCGGCACGCTAATCTGGGAAGCAGCCTCACAAGGTGACCTTACGGCAGCTCAAATTATGACCACTTGGCGAGTAGTGACAGATAATTTACGGCAGATTAAGGCAGATAAAAAAGCTGCCGCTGCCGCCGCGAGTGCTATAGCTCCCCAGACCCCCCCGAAGAAACGACAGCGAGCGTAGGGGGAGAAAAAACTGCTTCCACTGTCAGACCTAAATCCCAAGATTTACAGGCTGCCTCAGTACCTCCGGAGGGTGAGCAGTGTAAGCTTGTGGATGCATCTGGACAATTGCCCGGTTTTACGCCAGCATCTGTAGCAATCCCTCCCGCCCTGCCGAAAGAAACGACATCGGACGGCATGGACTTTGATCCTAAAGATCGGTGGGCAAAGCTAAGGGAGGAGGCGATTAAGACAGGCGACCTTGAGGCAGCGAGTTGGTCCTTTCCTGTCCTGGTGCGGGATCAAGGACCAAATGAGTGGCAACCGTTCCATTGGGACTTAATCAAGGAGTTGCGAAAAACCATTATGAGCTATGGACTTTCTGCCCCCTTTTCTCAGAGTCTGTTAGAAAATGTTTTTACAGGACAATTGCTTACTCCTTATGATATATGCCAATTAGCCGCCATGATTTTAACGCCAACTCAGAAACTGTTATTTGCACAACGGTGGCAGGATCTGTGTGCCCAGGAAGCACTTGCGAATTTAGAAAAGCAGCCGAATGATCCATTACATGGAGCAGGCTTACCCCAGCTGCTAGGGCGGCCGCCGTTAGACGATCCGCGATTACAGGCACGACTTGACCCCGCGATT
The DNA here is from genome assembly GCF_018139145.2 of Gymnogyps californianus. NCBI lineage: Eukaryota > Metazoa > Chordata > Aves > Accipitriformes > Cathartidae > Gymnogyps > Gymnogyps californianus. The sequence continues at coordinate 37,684 of NW_026114018.1, read as the reverse complement.
TTGCGTTTGACTGCCCGATTAGCTTATCAAGCCATGGTTAAAGTACCAGAGACAGGGAAAGCAGAAAAATCATTTACCCGTAAAAAAAAATAAAAAAAAAATAAAAAAAAAAATTACCTGTATTATGCAACAAATGAACGAGCCTTACATGCAATTTATTGATCGCTTGAGAGACGCTCTCGATAAGCAGATTGATAACGCTGAGGCAAAGGAAGCCCTATTACTTAAGCTAGCGGTTGAAAACGCTAATGTAGACTGTAAACGAGTATTACAAACCCTACCACAAGGGGCCGGTATCATACAGATGATCGAGGTCTGCAATAGAGTTGGCTCTATCTCGCACCAAACTGAAGCCCTTGCTGGGGCCTTTGTGGCAGCAGTGAATGTCCGACAACTAGCCCATGGAACATCCCAGTGTTTGTCATTAAAAAGAAAAATGGGAAGTGGCGTCTGCTACATGATCTGCGATGAATCAATGCAGTAATCGAAGACATGGGTTCACTGCAACCGGGTATGCTATCTCCCGCAATGATCCCCACGAATTGGAATATTATTATCATCGATTTAAAGGATTGTGTTTTTTACCATACCCTTAGCAGCGGAAGATACATCTAGATTTGCCTTTTCAGTACCCACGGAGAACTGTGAGGAACCTATGCAAAGATATCATTGGACAGTACTGCCACAGGGAATGAAAAATTCACCCACCATTTGCCAGCAATGTGTTGCCACTGCACTGACGCCAATTTGACAGCAGTACCCACAGTTAGTGTGCTCAAAACCATGTTGTTAAAAGAAAAAGGGGGAACCGTTGGAGACTCCCCGCAGACACGCTTAGCAAAAGCAATATATGTGTTGAATCATCTGTCCTTTACCCCTCATACTGAGACACCGGTGACGCTCTACCATTTTCACTCTTTAGGGGAGGTATCACAGCAAACATTACGAGATAAAAATGTACCTGTCATGGTGAAATCCCTACTAAATGGTAAATGGGAAGGTCCATTTACATTAATAACATGGGGGAGAGGGTATGCTTGTGTTTTGACAGATCACGGGCCCCGCTGGGTTCCAGCTCGATGTGTACGGCCAGTGCTCACAAAGCTGCCGGTACCAGGCAAACAACAGACAACCGCAAAAGACCCTGAAGGGCCTGCCGAGACATCAGAAGACATTTTGAGTGACAGCGCAAACTGTTTTGATGGGAAATGACTTGCTTGGGACAGTAAGGAGTTGTGTAACAGGCCTCGCTAGGCCGCAGGTGTCTATATGTCTAGTCTGTAAACGCTGCTGTGGATATATTACTGTACATTGTATATTTTGTAGAAAGTATTTGATTTATTTTAATGGTAATCAGCACATTTATCTGAATCATACTTTAGCACCATTGTGTATTCGCTGTAAGAGAATCAATAGTATACATAAGATCTATTCAATCCGTTATTTTTGTTGTTATACAGACCGGTATATAAAATGGAGAGGATAACGACCTTTTTAAGTTTGATTGGGTGTATACAAGCAATATGGGTGCCCCCACAACCAAAGACGAATGTGTGGGTCACGTTAGCGAATCTAACAGGACAAGATTTTATTTGCCTGTCTATTGTATCTCCAGGGAACCCTTTTTCAACATGTCTTGTCGGAGTCCTGGCGGATACCTGGCCCAACACTATCCAGTCCCAGCATTTGTGCTCCAGTTTCAACGCCTGTGTCGACAACTGGGACGGGTGGAGTGCTCATTTACCCCAATTACCACAGGAGCCACAAGAACTTGGACTCCTGGGTTCAGTTAAAATGGACAGCTGTTTGTATTTTAATTATTCAGGGCGCAATCGAATGACGGCGCAAAATATCAACTCGTCTCTGTCCATATATAGAAATAATACAGCCTGGTGCGACTATACTAGCCCAAATATTTCCAAATCTAGCAACGCACCTCTGGCGCTTCCCTCAGGGATCTTTTTTATCTGTGTCGATCGCGCATGGGGAGGAATACCATCTCATATAAAAGGAGGGTCTTGCAGTTTGGGGAGGCTCACTTTGCTAACACCAAATACATCAATAATTTTAATCACCGGCGCTCCAAGCGATCGACCCACGCCTTTAAGGCAGAGTGCAGGGATGATGTGGAATTTTGGAACAGTGAAAAGATAATTATGGCTTCTATAGCTGCGCCAGGGGTGGCAGCCTCACAGGCCTTAGCCACACTAAATAAGTTGGGATGTTGGCTAGCCAAGCAGACTAATGCTACTTCTCAAGCCTTGAGTAGTTTGCTTTTAGATGTTGATTCAGTAAGACATGCAACTTTGCAAAATCGCGCAGCAATTGGTTTCTTGCTTTTAGCACAGGAGCACGAGTGTGAAGACCTTGACAGTATGTGTTGTATGAATCTCTCCGATCACTCGGAATCTATTCACCGTAGCATTCAACAATTGAAAGAGGGAGTTAAAAAGCTACAAGTTGATGATGGATGGGGTTGGATAGAAAATCTTTTTAGTAACTGGGGAATTAATGATTGGCTTAAAGGTTTGATAAAGATTGGGCTAATTTTATTATGTGCTATTTGTGGCCTCCTGTTCATTATTCCGTGTTTGCTATCCTGTCTGCAAAGGGCCCTGCAGAGGATGATAAACACTGCATTTTGGGTAGAAAAACAAAAAGGGGGAATTGTGGGATTCACAGGGAGTGTTGCGAGCGGCCTTGAACAATTAGACATAGCCTTGAAAGACATAGAATGAGGGAGTAAATAAGTGATAAAGCAGGCACGCAGAAAAGAAGCTGAAGACTGAAATAATTTGGAACACAGATATGGGACCGAAGCCAGAAGACGTGTGTCTTGCTCGACAGCACCAATCAGAAGCTTAGCCGCGGCGCGTGAACAGAAAGTATTAACTAATCATGGAACAAGCCTGAGCGCGTGGACAGCTAATGAATCTATATAAGCACAAATTTGTAAACAATAAAGGTCTTTGGTTTTACCCGCACCAGAGTCCGTGAACCATCCCTACACACCTGTCCTGCCTATCCCTCCTGAAGAGCCTATAACTGTCCATCACAGCACCCCAGTCACAGGACTCATCCCACCAGATTTTGCTTATGCCAATGATGTCGTAGCTCTGGGACTGGGCCAAAGCTTCTAGCTCCTCTTGTTTATTCCTCATGCTGCACGCATTAGTATAGACATTTCAAGTGTGCTCCAGTGTACTCAGCACATCGTGGAGCAGACTGAAGGACCTCGCTAGCACACTGTCCCTCAAACATTGGTGTGCCATCCCATGGCTTATCACTAGCAAGCCTGGTTTTATCCCTTTCCCCATTCAAATCTAGTTTAAAGCTCTTTCGATGAGCCCTGCTAACTCTTGTGCAAAGATCCTTTTCCCCCTTTGAGAAAGGTGTACCCCATCTATCGCTAGCAGGCCTGGTGTTGTGTAGACCGACCCATGATCAAAAAACCCAAAATTCTGCTGGTGACACCAGTCAAGGAGCCAGGTATTGATCTGCTGGGTCTTCCTGTTTCTTCCCTCATCATTCCCTGCAATTGGAAGGATAGAGGAGAACACTACTTGTGCTCCTGAACCCTTAACCAGTCATCCCAAGGCCCTGAAGTCTCTTTTGATTGCCCTTGGACTTCTTATTGCAACTTCATCGCTGCCTACCTGAAAAATCAATAATGGATAATAATCCGAGGGCCGTACCAGGGTAGGAAGTTTTCTTGTAACATTTTTAACCCGAGCCCCAGGGAGGCAGCAGACTTCCCTAAGAAGTGGGTCCGGTCTGCATATTGGGCCTTCTGTTCCCCTCAGGAGAGAGTCTCCTATGACAATGACCTGTCTTTTTTTCTTAATGGAAGTGGTTTTGATGCAGGGTGTATGCTGACTTAACCTAGCTGACTGTTTAAATCTTAGGAATTAGTTTTGAGAAGGGTACACAAGGAAACATTTTTAATACATACATTTTCCCTGTACGATTTACTGCTCTTTATTAATTGGTCTGCCTATAAACTTTCTTTCCCATCTTTCAGATTCCATAATGGAATTCCTTAAAGTTATCATGGATACTTCAAGTTTCTCCCCCTATTTTCTTGGATAATTGCCAAAGAACGAAGAGAGATCTTCGCAAATGATGTTCTATCAATCTTGCTTACTGCATGATCTTTTCCTATTTGAGATAGAGAGAAGCTAGAAATAAAACCAGCCTACTCCAAAATGACATTACTCAATCCCACTCTTACTATTTTGTTGTCCCCATCCTTGAAGGCCTTATTAGGCTTATTGCTGGTAACGTTGAAATACCTCAATCTTGAATGGGACTCTACTGTTCCAATCATTATACAAGTATTTACTTACTGGTATAATAGTTATACATAGAACCAGTGCTGCACTGTGACAACAAATCAAACTGACCTGCCACTTACTGTAAAATTAGCATAAGAATCTTCTATTTTAACATACCATTTAATGAAACTACTGTATCAAGGGTCACTTTAAAAACAATCAATCATGGGAACCTTTTAAAGAATAACTCTTTTTACTGTACTATGTATGTACTACTGTGATTGAGTTTGAAAAAAAAACCATGCACTTACCAGATATAGGCACAAGAAACAGAAGATCTGCCTAGAATCATACTCCTCAGGGATTTGTTTCAGTGATTCCTTAATAAACCGGGGTAACGACTGAGAGCTCTGCTGTAATGCATCACCCATGCATTAACCCAAGTTATAGAGAGGAGTGCCTTCAGGGGAATAGCCAATAAGGGTGCCTTTCTGCCTTTTCCTGGAGGGGGGAGGACAGAATATTGGCAACTACAAGGAAAGTATTGAAGTTTTTGTTGCCGTTTCTAAGCTTCACAGCTATTTTATAACCTGTTTTATCAGCAATCAAAGCTTACATGAAATTTGCAGGCAGCAAAGTGACTGCCAGTTTCATCTTGAGGTTTTATCATTAGATTTCATTGCTATGTAAGATTAGATCATCACTTCCACAACAGATCTATTACATTCTTTTTTTGTAGACAGTAAAAGAGCACAAAGTTACAGGCCCTTTTTATTCAAATGAATCCATAAAAGCTCATCCAAAAGAATTTTGCACACATCCATTTTCTGATTGGCTTCCCAGTCACATGGACAATGGATTTATTAAAAGATAAATAAGAATACGTACATAAAATGAAGACAGCACTCACTACCACTCCTCCAGAAAGAATGTGCTCTGTGCTTTCATGGTGTGGTGGCTTGTTCATAGCTCAAAGCTGGTCTGTTATTGGATGTGTCCAAAAGTTGCTAAAAAGCAGTGCACTAATGAAAATAAGAAAGGATCCATATCGAGCACACTTGGAAGCTTCCATCTTGACAGAGCATATGGACTCCACATAGAAATCCAGGATCACAACAAAAAAGACGACTGTTATGAAAGGCATGATGAGAGAAGACCAAGACTCTACTCTACTCTGCAACAAAAAATACATTTCAAACAGGATTGTTCACCATTAGATGCTTGTATATACAGCATTAAATCTAGTTCACTTTCATTACAAATGTTTTCAGCAATCCATCAAAACATAAATACTTTTATACTTTCAATTTATCATATAAAACCAACATTCCAGCTACAGAAAGACACATATAGCTAATATGCATTACTGTAGCTTATTTTAAATACTTTCATGTACTTAAAAGTAATGCCATGTGCAATGCCATGTTTGCAGTGGTCTATTCTCCCTAAGCAGGAAGGCATAATGGACACGTCTTTAAATTACAATAATCTAATCCTCGGGGAAAAAAAAGATCCCTGTATTTATACAGTCATTAATACTTGTGCAATGTTAGTATATGAATCCAGGATATAATATCTGAAGCTAGAAAGATGAAATAAAGTTATCACATAAAAGAGGAAATTAAGGTATCACACAAAGATATACATCAAAATATAGAGGAAAAATTTCAAACAGAGCTTACTAGAAAAATAAAGATGACAACTTTGGTAGTTTTAAAGATATTTTAAAGGAAAGATTTAAGTTGCACTTCACAAGCAGAAGCATTACAAAAAATGATTTATTTTTGCTAACATGTACTTGCTATCTTACCTCTGTTGTCAGAGAGAGGACGATGACCAATGGGCACAACAGAAGGACAGAAACAAGATGAGACAAAGCTTGAAGACACTTGGCTCCACCTACATCTACAGATAGCTTTTGGGAAACCATGTGAAAACCAACCTTACAGCACAATGTCAGTACCAGAAGCAGTACTCCTCCCTGGAAACAGAGAGATCCCGTTAGCATTTCTTAAGAGCCAAATACCTCACTCCAAAGTGACACTTACATGAAAAAAAAAAAATTAATATGCTTTATCCAGAACAAAAAACAAAGACAGGATATTTCCTCTAATTGTTACTCTAGTTCAAAACAGTAATAAAGCATATGTGGTTATACCTCAGCACTATTCACAATAGCCTAATATGACTTAAAATTTAAAACTCTCAATAATGTTAGTTGGCATACAACAGCAGCAAATTGGTAGCGAACGGCATATGGGGAAAAAGAAAAATCACACAAAACTCGGTTTCCCATCTCCCATTATAAAAAAAAAGTGTTGAAAGCATACGTAAACCCCAAAAGTGTCATGTCACCTTGGCCTCTAATACTTTCACAACCTTTTCATTCACTTACCTTTAATCGCATCGTACCATATTTCTTCACAATATTTTCTTTCAAAATTGTTCTATAAATTAATCACAAAATACTCCACACACAGCTTCCCATCTCCCTTAGATCACACTTTGCGCACAGTTAACCAGTCTCTCAAACATTTATTTTGATATTAATACTTTCTCAGCTGCTCCAGATATCTCCCCCCCCCATGCAGTCACTTTAGCAACAAGACTAAGCTAACAGAACAACTCAACCAACCAGGTCAATCCCATACAGTAAGATTTTGATACTCAGTTATTCATCCCACCAATTATAATGGGACTATACTACTGAAAGTATCAGAAGTATCAGAATCTGTCTTCAAATACAAGTGTCTAATGTAAAGGAAAGACTGGGGAAAGATAAAGCAGCAGCAACAAAACATAGACCCTAAAAGTGATCAAGAAATGGCTCGTATGCAATGCATTATGAACATCCAGAACACTGATGAAATGGAGTACTTTATGATAATTTTAATGAGACATTTTAGGTTACGCATTACAGCAAAGTCCTTATCAGCTATACAAGTTGAATATTGTATGGTTTGACTTGCTATGTGGTTTGGTTCAGTCCCAGTTTGGGTTCAACTGAAATTGAAGCTGCTCTTAATCAAGATGTAAAAATTACAGTGCTAGTTCAGTTCCAACTTGGGGTGCAGATACTGAACTTTTTGGTTTTTATTTAGTCTTAGATTAACTCTGAGCTGGTGAAATTCTTACCTACAAAACTTAGATAAATATTAACCTACTAAAATACAAATTATTTACCTTGTGATCTGCAATGCCCAGGATTGTACAGAGAACATGAGTAAGAGCACTGTTATGATGCCCCTCAGCTAAATAAAAAAATTAAGGAAGAGTTTCATTTGATGATTTTTATTTATTTATTTATTTATTAAAACCAAAGAACAGGTAGAGGTAGCAGAAGACCATGGAAAGCAGAAGTAAGCAAACTGAGCTTTAAGGTTCGTCAGATCCTTAAAATTTAGGAAAGAGGAAAATATTTCCACAGAAAATAAATAGCTAAAAATATTTTTTTGGGGGGGAAGAAAAAAAAAAAAAAGAGTATTTTAAAACACAAGAATATAGTCACTGCACAGCAGTCATGATACAGGATTTATGTTAATTTTGGCAACTAGACTTAGAAAACTATACTCAACAGCATTAAAAATTAGCTCAATTTTCACTAAAAGCACTAAACAGTGAGGTGTCTAAAATATGATCTATATCTTTCCAGTTTCTAAATATTTAAACTTCAGAAAACTAAGAATAATTGACAAGCACAATCCAGCAAATATTCAAGTAACGATAGCTTTTGGGAAAACTACTAGAGGGCACCTTAACAATGAATTAACTCACTGAAAACTCAGTGGATTAATCAATACTATTTCTGAATATACCATTTGGATCTGTAATTCCATGTTTTCATCCTTCCTTGAGAAAGTTTACTTTCACCTTGTTATCATCTACATGACTTTGTTTTTACTGCCCATCCTTAGATGTACCACTTTTTTCCAGTATACTTCACTATGATGAGAAGACCTGTTGAAAACTTACTTCAAAATCACTTCCAATTTACTCAGCGGCTTTGGAAGCATGTTAGCTAGCTTCCATTTGCAGTTTAAAGTCCATTGTTGTTGGAGCTACTGCAGGCTATTTCACATCACTTTTCAGCCTAGCAGATGAACTGTGACTACTGTGTTTGCAAAAGCACAAAACAATCTTTCTGGATATACCAAAAAGACTGCCAGCCAGGCTGCCAACCATTTACTGCACACACTTAGGCTACAGCCATTATGTCTAGAATTTCTAAATAAAGGAAAGCTGATCAAAAAAGCTTCTAGCAATCCTAAGTGATCTGATATGTGCAAATGGGAAGGAACCTTTAACTACAACTTAAAATCTGTCGCTGTGTTCTAAGTTATCAACAAAGCAAGCAATGCCATTTGTTCGGTTGTAAATATCAGTATTTAGATGTAAAAGTAAAATCTTATGCTATAATATTATTGAAAGCTAAGATTCCTATCAAGAAAAATGCAAGCATATTTAATTTGGTGCATTCAACTTCACATTCTATTCTCTCTGTTCCAGTAATAATAAGCACTTGCTCTTACACATAGCAAGAAAGTATGCTATGTTCTGCTATTTTAGTCATGAGGTCATCATTATCAAAAAGTAGTAAGCAGATGACAGCTATGATGAAAAACGCAGCACCTCTTGTCTATAAAAAAAAAAAATTAAAATTTTATAATATGCTGTAACAATTAATGTAAAAAATTCCAGGAAATCAGCCCCCTTCCCCCCCTTCCTGATCAATGTAAGCATATTTTAGTTCAGTAAGAAAAACATGAGAAAAACACATTTTTTGAAAAAGTGACCTTGACAATATAATTTTATATTTATTCCAGTTTTTTGATTTACCAGATAACTCAGGGCAAATCACCACTGTAACAAGCTAGAAACCTGTATCTTACGAACTTCAAGTGTGATTGCTTCCTTCTTCATGGTGTATTTCTGCCTGCCAGAACACACAGCTACTTAAGCCTAATGATTTAATACTTTGTAGTATCAAGGAGCTATAAACAAGATCTAGTGGACAAACTGTAGAATTTTGTCTTAGGGGAGATAAAGGCTAGAGCACTGTGCAAAGGCTCTGAGAAAGCAGAGCTCTGCAGTGCTTTCGTGAGGAAGGGACAGAAGTAACTATGAAAACCCAACTCCCTGAGCTTTTACCACCCTGACTTAAAACACTGCAATTTTGGCATTCATCATCTGGGCAAAACACTGAGATCTACAGCTAAAAACTATTATTACAATTCATCTTCTGAAGCCAAATACAGCTATCACATTCTTGTTTTGGAAAGTCAGCTGACTTCTCTTCACCACAGTTCACTTCATAAAGCTGAAACATTCAGAGGACAGGGTTATCGCTCCATTATTTCTACTGCCTTAGACATACAGCTTAACTGCCAAGCGTGGCTGTCGTGGTTTAACCCCAGCCAGCAACTAAGCACCACGCAGCCGCTTCCCCCTCCCCCTCCCAGTGGGGTGAGGAGGAGGAAAGGGAAGGAAAAAAAGTAAAACTCGTGGGTTGAGATAAGAACAGTTTAATAACTAAAGTAAAATATAATACTAACAATAGTAATAATGAAATATAATAATAATAGTAATGAAAAGGAATGCAACAAAAGAAGGGGGGGGGAAGAAAAAAAACCAGTGATGCACAATGCAATTGCTCACCACCCGCTGACCGATGCTCAGTTAGTTCCCGAACCGCGATCTGCGCCTCCCGGCCAGCTCCCCCCTGTTTATATACTAGGCATGACGTTCCATGGTATGGAATACCTCTTTGGCTAGTTCAGGTCAGCTGCCCCGGCTATGCTCCCTCCCAGCTCCTTGCCCACCTGCTTGCTGGCAGAGCACAGGAAGCTGAAAAGTCCTTGGCTTAAGATAAGCGCTACTTAGCAACAGCTAAAACATCAGAGTGTTATCAACATCATTCTCACACTAAATCCAAAACACAGCACTGTACCAGCTACTAAGAAGAGAGTTAACTCTGTCCCAGCCGAAACCAGGACAGTGGCCCACTAAGATACTGATTGACAAAGAACCTCTCTGAAGCTCTACATTTACCCTTTGAGTGAATGGCTGGAGAAAGAATTTATCTTCTAGATGAACAGCTTCATGCTGGATGCCCTAAACATCTCAATTTGAGGGGGGTGGGGGGTCAGAGCAGACAACTGTGCTATTCACTCTAAGCCCAGCCTAAAAGCAATAAGGGGACTCCAGCAGAAGTTATGAGATTTCAAAACTCTCAGCCTGAGGTAGCACCAAAGCCAGACTTTCTCTTACCCAGCAAGTACTCTAGCCTCAGGTATATGACATCATAAGGTATCTTCCTCTGACTATCACTGTTTTTGAGTGAAAGTGGCCAAGACTGCTGGGATGAGCTCATTCCATTTAAGGCTGATTAGGCACAATTATAGAACAACTTGTGAAATTGTGTGTAATGGGACTCAGACAAAAGACGTCTCAGGTATAGATCTCTGATTAAGTGAAAGACTGGGTCCAAGAATTCAGCATATACAGGCTCATGCAGAAATTACTTAGAGAATTTTTTGCAGAAAAACGAAGTATGTGAAAAGCTACAGACACTGAAGAGGATAGGCGAGGATCTGGAGACTGCATTGCTGGACTTCAGTGCCTAAAGGCCAGGACCACTTTACACACATATGTCCTTTTTTGTCAGTTTGAACCCAAAAATCCCTTTAGGAAGAATGTTGAAGTGAAAAAAAAACAAAACAAAACAAAACATTCTCCAGGCTTTTTTTCACCTACAAACAGAAAAACTTCTCAGATGTCTGTCATGGATCTCAAACACCTTCACCTACTGTTTCTCTCTTCATGTCATATTTCTTATTTCAAGTAGTACATCTTATAATTTCACCACTAATTAAACTAAAAAAACCCGACACACAGTTTCTATGAACATAGTTCTGAAAAGCTGTTTGTTCTGGGTAGAGATACTTGTATTTATAGCATTCAGTATTTTTTACATTTGGTAAAATACATTTTTAAATACCTTTGTTGGTCCTCCACCTGAGCTTGTGAACAAGACACTAAGGAGTGATAGCACAACCACATCACTGTGCTCAAACAGCAACAGTGTCCTATAAAAAAAAGTAAAATAAACACTTATGTCTGTTTACAAGGAGTTTGCCTCACAAGCTTGATTATTTCAGCTAAAATTCAATGAAGCAGCAGTTAAAAATTTATCCTGTGATTTCAACAACAAGTTTAAACAATTCAAAAGGATAATTGCAAATCTATTTGCCTTCACCAGCAATAAATCTAGCTGGTGACAGTTAGACATATCACAAAACTAAGACCACCTTAACTCAAGGAACAGATTAAAATTATTCATTTATAGATTACTTTAAATTGTAATTTCTTCCAGTAACACAACAAGATACTAACTTGCTCAAGATGGAATTATTATTCCCATTACAATACCTCCTCTAAACCAAAGTTTCTGGCTCCCAGAAAAAGAGGTCCTGTTCTGCTGTATTACATCCTGTTTATTGAGGTGTTGATGGTCTAGTAGTTTATGCAACCTCAGAACCTCTTAATTGCTGAAAATAAGAAATTCTAACTTGCACACTATCTCCTTCAGATAGCAAAGGCTGACAAACAAGCTATATTGACAGCTTTCCAGAGCAGAACACAAAAGTAATAATTGCTGTCAAGTTTACCAAATGCTTCTGCCATTCTCCGCATAGCAATACAACCTACTAGGGCCCATGTTACTGGTTCTGTTTGGGAAGACTGCCAGCATCCAGAAAGGCACTACAATATTTCTTAAAGAAATCCTATTATTCTTAGGTATGCCTTTTCTCCTGTGTAGAGGATAAAGCTTCAATTTCATAAAAATGTATCATTTAAGGCTTTACCTTCCTCTCTCTAATGAAAGATGCTTTTCTAATACGTTAACCTTCATTTTTGGAAGTCTAATGTTATTCTTTTATAGTTATTCAGTCAGTACGGCTAACAAACAGCACAAGTGATTTTACTCTGAGTATACACACTAACGCTACCCAATTCCAACACAGCACAGGCAAATGACCAGATAAAGCAGTGCCCTGCAACAAATGCAGAAATGAATTCTAGTCACCTGGCACAGGAGTACAAGCTGCTATCACTAGGTGTCAAGCCATGGATTTCAAACAGTTAAATAAACAATTTGGGTTACGTAAATGAGACTAGGGAAACATGAAAACCACAGTCAGTACAATAGTCAGTGATCTTGTTGTATCACTCACATCAATAGTTTAACCACTATCAAGAATTTCACTGGCGTCTTGTCAAAGAATGAATGAAGAAAATGACAAGTTCTACAGAAAATTACATGTAGCTTTTCCCAAGCACAACAGAGTTCACAGGAAAAAGCATAAAGGTTCATTTAAAATTTAAAAAAATAAAGCAAGAGGCTGGCATCATGGGCTGACGGACACAAAACAAAAAACAAAGGGGCAAGACAGGGAAAGATCACAAAAAATATTAGCTTAAAAAGATAAAACATTATTTACAGTAAATATATATTTACCTCAGTGGTCCACAAAGAGTAAGGTCAAAAAACCACAAGAGTGAAATGATACATCCCACAACAGCATGCTTAAAAATGTTGATCCACTACAAAAGAAAGGTATTTCATTATCATTTTCTCCACAGTTTCAAAATAAACACCCCATTATTAGCATTCTTTTAGCACAGTAGCTGTAGAAATAGAGGGGAAAACATATGCTCTGCAAGTTCTGCAAAACTGAGAGTATGATTATCTTCTTCTTACCTACTTTGCCAGGCAGCTTAGCTTTGTTTGGACATATTATTAACCAGAATTTTTTATTTCTTTTCTACCACAGTATTAGATTCTGTGGTACAGTCTGAGATCTCTTTAAAAAAAACACCTGAAAAAATACACTGAAAAAAATTCAACTCCATTTACCCGTCAAAAATGCTGTTTATTTTATAATCCATTGTATGTATCTGATGAACATATACAGAACTAGATAAAACATCCAAGATAAAGAGATTAAGACCTTAAGTCTACAAATATTTATGCATGTGTTAAATTCTTTCTTCAGGAAGTAGGTTCTAATTCAGCTATTCAATAAATTATTAACTTTTCTTCAAAAACTTGCATTTAAAGTAATTCATTTTGGAAATACATTAAACAAGACAAAGTGCCTATGACAAACATCACATCTTCAAAATCCAGAATTTTAATTTTTTTAGCAAAAGTGAAACCATAAACGGACAGATTTTTCCAAACACAAATCAAAGATGCTATTTATTCCATATATGTCTAATCATGAAAGCAGTTAACATTTGGAATATTTCTGAGGCTGTCCTTCAGATTCTCTCTACTTAGCACATACACTGATAACATTGTGCATGGATCAAGTTTTTGCACACACAATTACATAAAAACAAGATGAATATGGAACAGATGAAGAAAATGTATTTCTTACAAAGCAGGAGGTTTCAGCCTGAGCCCTACTCTGACTTCTCAGGAGACTGGGAACTCAACACAGGTCTGAAGAGCAGTTAGACTAGCCCCTCATCACAATGCACCAGTGGTGGGGGGCATGACTGGAGCACTTTGACATTCTGGCAGTCCAGAAATTGCCCTTTGAAAATGTCAAAGTCAGCTAAGTAGACTAAGCTCTTTTTGAAAATCCAGTCCTCAAAACAGATGCTTGCATGGAGCCAAAGACCAATCTTTTCACGATACTCTCAAAAGTTGACAAAAGCTAAAAATGCTGATCATTTTTTACAGCGCACTAGACATATAGTTACACACTTCTGGAAGTTGCAACCTGTGGCGGGTTGACCCTGGCTAGATGCCAGGTGCCCACCAAAGCCGCTCTATCACTCCCCCTCCTCAACTGGACAGGGGAGAAAATAAAACGAAAGGCTCGTGGGTCGAGATAAGGACAGGGAGATCACTCACCAATTACCCTCATGGGCAAAACAGACTTGACTTGGGGAAAAATTAGTTTAATTTATTGCTAGTCAAATCAGAGCAGGATAATGAGAAATAAAACCAAATCTTAAAACACCTTCCCCCCCACCCCTCCCTTCTTCCCAGGCTTAACTTTACTCCTGATTTTTGCTACCTCCTCCCCCCCCGAGCAGCGCAGGGGGATGGGGAATGGGGGTTTCAGTCAGTTCATCACACATTATTTCTGCCGCTCCTTCCTCCTCAGGGGGAGGGACTCCTCACACTCTTCCCCTGCTCCAGCATGGGGTCCCTCCCACGGGAGACAGTCCTTCACGAACTTCTCCAACATGAGTCCTTCCCATGGGCTACAGTTCTTCACGAACTGCTCCAGCATGGGTCCCATCCACGGGGTGCAGTCCTTCAGGAACAGACTGCTCCAGCATGGGTCCCCCATGGGGTCACAAGTCCTGCCAGCAAACCTGCTCCAGCGTGGGCTCCTCTCTCCACGGGGCCACGGGTCCGCAGGTCCTGCCAGGAGCCTGCTCCAGCGCGGGCTTCCCACAGGGTCACAGCCTCCTTCGGGCATCCACCTGCTCCGGTGTGGGGTCCTCCAGGGGCTGCAGGTGGATATCTGCTCCACCATGGACCTCCATGGGCTGCAGGGGGACAGCCTGCCTCACCATGGTCTTCACCACAGGCTGCAGGGGAATCTCTGCTCCAGCGCCTGGAGCACCTCCTCCCCCTCCTTCTTCACTGACCTTGGTGTCTGCAGGGTTGTTTCTCTCACATATTCTCACTCCTCTCTCTCTGGCTGCAACTGCTACTCCCCTGTAACTTCTTTTCCTTTCTTAAATATGTTATCACAGAGGCGCTACCACTGTTACTGATTGGCTCGGCCTTGGGCAGCGGTGGGTCTGTCTTGGAACCCGCTGGCATTGACTTTATCGGACATAGGGGAAGCTTCTAGCAGCTTCTTACAGAAGCCACCCCTGTAGCCCCCCTGCTACCAAAACCTTGCCACACAAACCCAATACACAACCACATCTTCCAAGTGGAGTAACCTTTGTTCCGCTTTCATTTTTTTTGCAAGAGCCATGTTGTCAAGAATATCTACAAAGATGTGAATCACTATTACATATGTCAACTCACCTGATGCTTGGTTATCACTTTTCCAGAAGAAAATGATTTTTGAAACAAAACCATAAAAAATGCAGACCTGTTAAAAGTAGAAAGTTTTCTCTATTAGTATATTAGCAGTCAGCTTTTTATTCAAACCAGCTCTAAATAACTAGGTCTCTCCTCATATCAGGCTCAGATAACAAAACTGCTTCCTCTACATTTTTCACTAAAAGGCCACATTGACCACACTCACTGGTTGTATTTTCCCTGCTGCGTTATGTTTGTCAGATACCAGTACAGAGTTGATGACAAATGAACTTCAGTTCTGGTCAATTTTACATACAAGGTTTTCAAGAATAGCTAATGAGAAGTCTATCCGTGATTTACAAAAATCAAAATAACTGATCTCAGAAGTTTTGAGGAGAAATAATACTATGTTTTTTATTAGCAAGATACATCCACCCAAAGGCTTCTTCACATATGGAATGCTGAATACACAGTCTTGTTAGAAATGGTAAGAAACAGCACGCATCTTTCTAAACTGTGATCAAAAGCAATGGGGAAAAAGACTACGGTGCTTGGGAACACACAAGTGAGAAGCCCAGAAATGTAAACAAATTTGAAATAAAAGGGAAAAATGAGGTTCCAAATGTTCCAACTCTGCCAAGTTTATTATAGAAATGCTCTTCCACATCATATCAGCTAAACATCAAGCAGGATTGTGTCTGCAAAGGTTGTTTCTGTATACTCGCTATCAGCTTCTACATTTTAGTTCTCAGTCAGGGAAAAACAGCAGTTGAAGCTCACAAGAACTACAGGAATACAAATTATAAGGAAGAAAGCTTGTCTTCTACACCTTTCTTAAGAAAATTTGGACACTCCTGAGTTTCCTATGATCAGTACCATCGTAGTATGATCTATTTTAAAGTAGCAAATACATTGAAGTTTCTGAAATTATAGTGAGCATAGATATGAAGGAAAAACACTGCTATGATCAGAATATTTCCTGGATCCATTGCTATGCCGCCTTCTCCTCCTCGATTAATCTATAATAACACAATGCAATGTATAAGCTTGATGCTGACAAAGAAGACCGTAGACAGTGCCGTAATGGCGGCGGACAAGGCTTCACCCTCAGTGCACTCACCCCAGCTGTACTATAAAGAAAAACTGCACAAGGTGGACCCCTTTCAGAAGATCGTTGGATTCAAGCAGCCCCACAGCTTTCAAAACCTTGGCGAAGCACAGCAGGACGATATACCGAGTCAGCCTGCAAAAGGGGAGAGGGCAGTTTGCATCTGCGACCACGCGCATGCCATAGCTCTCCGGGCCCAGGACCCGCCGTGGGGAGGCAGCCCCCCTCCCCCTCCCCGGTGACCCTGCGCCTCATGCGGAGGAGGCCGCCGGCTCCCGCCGTCCCCGGAAGGCTCAAGGGCGATGCTCGCTGCTCCCCAGCGGGAGGGACGGCGACGGGCAGCCCCCCGAGGCCGGGGCTCGCCCGAGGCACCCCTCACCCAGCGGAGCGGCCGTCCCCCTCCCGCGGCTGTTACCGGGCGCTGGGCACATCCACGGGCCCCAGTACTCCGCCGCCGGCCAAGGCCTGCCCGCTATACTTCTCCCCCATGCCGGAGCGGGGGAACGGGCACGGCCCCGCACCCGCGCGAGGGAAGGGGTGCAAGCGCGGGCACTCAGACGCGGCGCGACCCGCCTCCCCCGCCGCGGAGACACCTCATCCTCCGCGGCCGGCCGGCCGGCCACCGCTGCAGGAGGGGGACGGGAGACCGACGGGAGGCGGGGCCGGCCACGTCCGCGGGCGCCGGAACCGCTGCTGGGGCGCGGGTGCAGGAAGCGGTGGGGGTGTTCCCTACCGATGGAGGAGCCCTGAGAGGTTAGGCTTTGGCCATGGTCTTTTAGGGTGGGATTCAGCTGCCCTCACTGAGACATCTGCCACGTGCAGTCTGCTGTCCCCAAAGCATCTTGGTTGTTCTTCAACTGCGGGTGCAGGAAGGTGCGTGTCCTCTGTGGGTCCTCCCTTGTGTCTGTCTTGGGTGTCTGATGCAAAAAGAAGCTTTGTGATTTTACATTGTATTGTTTTATAGAGACCTTTTTTTTCCCATTTAGTGAACTGAAGGTTTTTTGTATGTGATGCTTTATACCTGACAATATTATACTTAAGAGGGAAGTCATGGATTCCTTGTGCACAGGCATACAGACCATGAGTGAAACTGAGATTTAAAAATGATAGAATCATAAAATCATAGAATCGTTTAGGTTGGAAAAGACTCTTAAGATCATCGAGTCCAACCATTAACCTAACGCTACCAAGTCCACCACTAAACCATGTCCCTAAGCGCCATGTCTACACGTCTTTTAAATACCTCCAGGGATGGTGACTCCACCACTTCCCTGGGCAGTCTGTTCCAATGCTTGACAACCCTTTCGGTGAAGAAATTTTTCCTAATATCCAATTGTCGTGGTTTAAACCCAGCCAGCAACTAAGCACCATGCAACTGCTCACCCCTCCCCCCTCCCAGTGGGATGTGGAGGAGGATCAGAAAAAAAAAAGGTAAAACTCATGGGTTAAGATAAGAACAGTTTAATAACTAAAGTAAAATAAAATATAATACTAAGAATAATATAATAATAATAATAATAATAGTTGTAATGAAAAGGAATATAACAAAAAAAAAAGAAATAAAACCCAAGAAAAGACAAGCAATGCACAATGCAGTTGCGCACCACCTGCTGACCGATGCCCGAGCAGCGATCTGCCCCTCCCGGCCAACTCCCCACTGTTTATATACTGAGCATGACGTTCCATGGTACAGAATACCCCTTTGGCTAGTTCAGGTCAGCTGTCCTGGCTATGTCCCCTCCCAGCTTCTTGTACACCTGCTTGCTGGCAGAGCATGGGAAACTGAAAAGTCCTTGGCTTAAGATAAGCGCTACTTAGCAACAACTAAAACATCAGAGTGTTATCAACATCATTCTCACACTAAATCCAAAACACAGCACTGTACCAGCTACTAAGAAGAAAATTAACTCTATCCCAGCTGAAACCAAGACACCAATCTAAACTTCCCCTGGAGCAACTTGAGGCCATTTCCTCTCATCCTATCACTTGGTACTTGGGAAAAGAGACTAACACCCACCTCACTACAACCTCCTTTCAGGTAGTTGTAGAGAGCAATAAGGTCTCCCCTCAGCCTCCTTTTCTCCAGGCTAAACCACCCCAGTTCCCTCAACTGCTCCTCATAGGACTTGTTCTCCAGACCCTTCACCAGCTTTGTTGCTCTTCTTTGGACACTCTCCAGCACCTCAATGTCTGTCTTGTAGTGAGGGGCCCAAAACTGAACACAGTATTCGAGGGGTGGCCTCACCAGTGCCAAGTACAGGGGGACAATCACTTCCCTAGTCCTGCTGGCCACACTATTTCTGGTACAAGCCAGGATGCTATTGGCCTTCTTGGCCACCTGGGCACACTGCTGGCTCATGTTCAGCTGGCTGTCGACCAACACCCCCAGGTCCTTTTCTGCCGGGAAGCTTTCCAGCCACTCTTCCCCAAGCCTGTAGCGTTGCATGGGGTTGTTGTGACCTAAGTGCAGGACCTGGAACTTAGCCTTGTTGAATCTCATACAGTTGGCCTCGGCCCATCAATCCAGCCTGTCCAGATCCCTCTGTAGAGCCTTCCTACCCTCAAGCAGATCAACACTCCCGCCCAACTTGGTGTCGTCTGCAAACTTCCTGAGGGTGCACTTGATCCCCTCATCCAGATCATTGATAAAGATATTAAACAGAACTGGCCCCAATACTGAGCCCTGGGGAACACCGCTTGTGACCGGCTGCCAACTGGATTTAACTCCATTCACCACAACTCTTTGGGCTCAACCATCCAGCCAGTTTTTTACCCAGCGAAGAGTACACCTGTCCAAGCCATGAGCAGCCAGTTTCTCCAGGAGAATGCTGTGGGAAATGGTGTCAAAGGCTTTAGTAAAGTCCAGGTAAACAACATCCACAGCCTTTCCCTCATCCACTAAGCGAGTCACCTTGTCATAGAAGGAGATCAGGTTAGTCAAGCAGGACCTGCCTTTCATAAACCCATGCTGGCTGGGCCTGATCACCTGGTTGTCCTGTACATGCTGTGTAATGGCGCTCGAGATGATCTGCTCCATAACCTTCCCTGGCACCGAGGTCAGGCTGACAGGCCTGTAGTTCCCTGGATCCTCCTTCTGGCCCTTCTTGTAGATGGGCATCACATTTGCTAACCTAATATGCATGTATACTACAGAGGGATTTGCCAGCGATTTTTTGTGACTTGCTTTCACAACCCATACTCAGGTTTTCTCTTTTACTGTCCTTTAAAGGAAGTGGTTTTGTCCTTAAATTTGTATATGATATATGCAGCCTGCCTTATGGTAGTTTCATATGCTGTATGATGCAGTAAAGTAAGGCTTCGCCAGGGCTCGGCAGGTTTAAGAGTTCCCAGTGCCCTGAAAATGGGACTGTATTGTACTGTCTGATATCAGAAGTATATTGCAGCCGTTCTCACTAATACAAGGATATATACCAATGACTTTCATTTTTGAAGGACACTGTGCTAGCAGGAACCTGATGGAATAGATAGCAGTAATTGGCTGCAATGTATTATATCACCCCTTTCCATCTGAACAAGTTGGTCAATATATAGAGCCGTGCAAGTTGTTTCCCTTAGAAGGAGAGATTGACTGTGGACTTGCAGTTTTTTGATGCAAGCCTGTCTATTTTGTATTATTTTGTATTATTATGTACAAAGCCTTATTGTCCCGTGTTGTGGAAGGTGGCAAAGCTGAGCTACATGAGCATGCAGACCACACCCGAATGAGATGTAAACAGCATGTGGCAATAATGGGATAAGATTGTGAGGCTATAATAGCACAGGAATGTATATAAGTTATAGAGGCTGTTAATATGTTTTGGAGGGCTTTAAGGACTTTGTTTAGCTGCTTAAAAGTAGTTGTTCATGATAAAGCAGAACTCATAGCTTGCTTAATGCTTTTGTTTAATGTTGACCTATTCCCTGATTGGAGGAATAAGAAGATTTGGAAAGCCCCAGAGCCAGTTTGAGCCAGGAAAAGGAGACATAGTAACAACTAGCCTAAAAAAAAACCCAGGAAAGAGAAAGAACCTGCCTAGAGATGAGAAAAAGGACCCAATGAGAGAGAAGACGACCCCAGACCTGAATATTACTATTGGACCAGACTATGGTGTGAGGGGTGGGAATTTAGATTGTAAGAATATAATTTCCCAGGGTTTTTAGTGTTTGGGGTCCCTCTCCGGAGGCACCCAGCTCGAGCTGTCTAAATTTGTGCACCATAGAGAGAATAAATTATGCTTTTTATTTTGAAGGTCTTGATTAGAGATTCTGCTTCCGGGAACCTAGGGTCGAGCCTGAGGGAAGAAGCAGTGCCCAAGGGTGAGTGTGTGTGTGTGAGGAGTTGAAAGGGGCACCCGTCGGCTCATTGGAGTCGCCTGCTGCGAAGGGACTCCAGTCCTAGCAGTTAAAGTCTCGGGTGGTGTGTGTGCGACTCCTTGATTGGTGTGTGAATGCTCAGGCAGCAGCTTCTCCCTTAATACCTGACCACTGTCAGAATCAAGCAACAGGAGAGGATTTCCCTGCTCACGGCTCCAAGCCCCTAAACGCTTCCGCCAAAAATACATTTGGTCTTTTACTTTTTCTCAGGACCATTGCTGCACATTCTTCACTATTTCTTCTTTTTTTCTTTGCACTTCAGGATTCTGGTATATTCCTAGTTTCCTAGATGAATTTCTGTCCTGGTTTCAGCTGGGATAGAGTTAATTCTCTTCTTAGTAGCTGGTACAGTGCTGTGTTTTGGATTTAGTGTGAGAACAATGTTGATAACATGCTGATGTTTTAGTTGTTGCTAAGTAGTGCTTATCCTAAGTCAAGGATTTTTTCAGTTTCCCATGCTCTGCCAGCAAGCAGGTGTACAAGAAGCTGGGAGGGAGCACAGCCAGGACAGCTGACCTGAACTAGCCAAAGGGATATTCCATACCATAGAACATCATGCTCAGTATATAAATGGGGGGAGTTGGCCGGGAGGGGCAGATCGCTGCTCGGGCATCGGTCAGTGGGTGGTGCGCAACTGCATTGTGCATCACTTATCTTTCTTGGGTTTTATTTGTCTCTCATTTTGTTATCTTTCTTTTCATTATAATTACAATTATTATTATTATTATATTTTATTTTACTTTAGTTATTAAACTGTTCTTATCTTAACCCACGAGTTTTACTTTTTTTTTTCCGATTCTCCTCCCCATCCCACTGGGAGGGGGGAGGAGTGAGGGAGTGGCTGCATGGTGCTTAGTTGCCAGCTGGGCCTAAACCACGACAGTCCTTTTTGGCACCCAACGTGGGGCACGAAGGGTTGAGATAATGACAGGTCTGACCAGTGCGTGTTAAACCGAATTTGTTATAAGCGTTCATTATATTAGTTTAATAGTCACTGGTCACAATGTTGATTTATTTGCTCTCAGAGTTGTTGTGCTTGTTCTCAGAGTTGCATTATGTAACACCTTACTTGCTGTATATGTTCTCTGTTGTGCTGTTTATCACCTCTGGGGGCTGGGTTAAGGTTATCATTTTGCTGTACTTTGAAATACTGGTTTATGATATGATAAAATTGCTGGTCATGAGACTAATCTGGTATCTGTACTCGGCATTGCTATCACCTCTGTACTTCGGGTGCCATCTCCTGGAGACTATTAATAATTACTCTTTTTTACGCTTCTCGGAGAGCCAACCTATGGAGGAGACGTCTTCCCACATGTTCCCCTCCTCCTCCAGGCTAATTACAGTAGCGTTTGAGAATTTTGAAAATTTTTAATATCCTTGGGATGTTCAAATCAGCATGTTCCTATTGCTAAGAACCAGCATGTTCCTGAATGTGGTTCAGTTCTTGTTTAGGGTTAAACAACCATTTAAGAATACCACCCAGAGATCGACCCCGGTGACAGGCACTGTGGCTACTCCAACCCCCGCGACAGGCACTGCGGTTACTCCAACTCCCGCAACAGGCACTGTGGCTATGTTACCTAAAAATCGTAACCAGGAAAACTCTCCAAACCAAATGATAGTTTAGAAAGCCGACATTGATTTATTACAGCGCTGGGTGCATGGGGGATTCTTCCTCCTAGCATGCACACCGAAGAACAAAAGCACACTCATTATATACATGAAAGAAATGAATATTCATATAATCTCTGAGAAGTGCCCACCTACTTAATGCATATGCTAATACATTACGGAACTACCTTTATACAAGCGTGGGAAACACTCTGGTGGTCTCTGGTGGTCATTTTGAAAATCGTAACTCAGTCTGTTTTGTAACTAACTCAGTCAGCAGAATCAGGGTGCACAACAACACAACAACACTGATATCGAGGAACATCTTGCCCTTTTGGCACATATTATTCTTTGGTATGCAGACATGCTTGTCCTTGGTACACAGACTTGCTTATCTTTGGTATGTAGGCCTGCTTGTCCTTGGTACGCAGGTTTGCTCATCTTTGGTATGCAGGCCTGCTTGTTCTATCTGTACAAAGTTTACACAAAAAGGGGCCTATTTTTCATCAAATTGTCTAAGTCTTTTGGTAACAGCTACTCAAACCCCGCCAATGGGTGATGCAGCTGAACCACAGAATCAACCAGTGCCAGTATCAGTCGCCCCTATACAGAAGAAGAAATGGACACGAAAGTCAGCTCGTTTAGTAAAGGAGGACGAACCAGGGTCATCACGAGAACAGGAGGAAGAGGCAGAATCAGAGGTAATCACCTGATCTCTATCACTGAGTGAGCTGCAGGATATGCGAAAAGATTTCAGCCATAATCCAGGTGAGCACATTATCACCTGGCTGCTCCAATGCTGGGATAATGGGGCAAGTAGCCTGGAATTAGAGGGTAGGGAAGCCAAGCAATTGGGATCCCTTTCTAGGGAAGGGGGCATTGACAAAGCAATCGGAAAAAAGACACAAGCCCTCAGCCTCTGGAGGAAACTTCTGTCAGGCGTGAGGGCAAGGTATCCCTTCAAGGAAGATGTTGTATGTCATCCAAGCAAGTGGACCACCATGGAAAGAGGTATTCAGTACCTGAGGGAATTAGCTGTGCTAGAGATGATTTCTGATGACCTGAACAATGTGCAGTTACCCACAGATCTAGATGAAATCCACTGCACACAACCCATGTGGCTGAAATTTGTACAGAGCGCACTGTCGTCTTATGCCAACTCAATGGCAGTAATGAACTGGAGAGATGAAGAGGCACTGACAGTGGATGAAGTGGCTCGCCAACTCCGGCAATATGAAGAAAATCTCTCTTCCTCCCTACTGGCCTGCGTCTCGGCTGTGGAAAAACTGTCTGAAAAGTGCAAAAAACTGTTCCAGTAGTTCCAGCAACAAAAAGAGGATAGGTCCTACTCCCCACCTGTACAGACCAGTATCTCAGCTATTAAGAGTAAGCGTTCTTCTGCTCAAGAGAGAGGATATAGAGGGTACACACCATGGGGTACCCTGTGGTTTTACCTGCGGGACCACGGAGAGGACATGAGGGAGTGGGATGGAAAATCTACCTCGATCCTAGAGGCACGGGTGTGTGAATTGCAAGGAAAAACAATCACAAATGAGAGTTCTTCCAGGAAAATTGCTGCTCCAGTCTCCAGTGGGCAGTTTTCCAGACAGAGTAGAAGGGCTGATCTTACTCTTGATCCTATGAGAAGGAATTCTAATCCATTTTTACAAGAAGTGAGTGGAGAATCTTATGACCAGGACTAGAGGGGCCCTGCCTCCAGCCAGGCGGAGGAGAGGGACAACTGGGTTTATTGGACTGTGTGGATCCGATGGCCTGCCACATCACACCCACAGGAGTATAAGGCTCTAGTAGACACCGGTGCACAGTGTACCCTAGTGCCATCAAGTTATAAAGGGGCAGAACCCATCTGTATTTCTGGTGTGACAGGGGGATCTCAACAGCTAACTGTATTGGAGGCTGAAGTCAGCCTAACTGGGAATGAGTGGCAGAAACACCCCATTGTGACTGGCCCAGAGGCCCCATGCATCCTTGGCATAGATTATCTCAGGAGAGGGTATTTCAAGGACCCAAAGGGGTATGAGTGGGCCTTTGGTATAGCTGCCTTGGAGACGGAGGAAATTGAACAGTTGTCCACCTTGCCTGGTCTCTCTGAGGACCCTTCGGTTGTGGGGTTGCTGAGGGTCGAAGAGCAACAGGTGCCAATCACTACCACAAGGGTGCACCGGCGGCAATATCGCACCAACCGAGACTCCCTGATTCCCATCCATCTGCTGATTCATCGACTGGAGAGCCAAGGAGTGATCAGCAGGACTTGCTCACCTTTTAATAGCCTGTCCTGGTTTCAGCTGGGATAGAGTTAATTTTCTTCTTAGTAGCTGGTACAGTGCTGTGTTTTGGATTTAGTGTGAGAATAATGTTGATAACACACTGATGTTTTTTAGTTGTTGCTAAGTAGCGCTTATCCTAAGTTAAGGATTTTTCAGTTTCCCATGCTCTGCCAGCAAGCAGGTGTGCAAGAAGCTGGGAGGGAGCATAGCCAGGACAGCTGACCCAAACTAGCCAAAGGGGTATTCCATACCATGGAACGTCATGCCCAGTATATAAACAGGGGGGAGCTGGCCAGGAGGGGCAGATCGCTGCTCGGGCATCAGTCAGCGGGTGGTGAGCAATTGCATTGTGCATCACTTGTCTTTTCTTGGGTGTTATTTCTCTTTTTTTGGTTATATTCCTTTTCATTACAATTATTATTATTTTATTATTATTATTAGTTAGTAGTGTATTTTATTTTACTTTAGTTATTAAACTGTTCTTATCTCAACCCACAAGTTTTCCTTTTTTTCCTGATCCTCCTCCCCACCCCACTGGGAGGGGTGAGCGGCTGCGTGGTGCTTAGTTGCTGGCTGGGGTCAAACCACGACACAGCCCCATATGGACAGTGTGAAAGTCTAATGGAGAATGGAGACTAACAGTAGACTATCGTGGCCTGAATGAAGTCACGCCACCACTGAGTGCTGCTGTGCCAGACATGCTAGAACTTCAATGCGAATTGGAGTCAAAGGCAGCCAAGTGGTACGCCACAATTGATATCGCTAATGCATTTTTCTCAATCCCTTTGGCAGCAGAGTGCCGGCCACAGTTTGCTTTCACTTGGAGGGGCGTCCAGTACACCTGGAATCGACTGCCCCAGGGGTGGAAACACAGCCCCACCATTTGCCATGGACTAATCCAAAATGCACTGGAAAAAGGTGAAGCTCCAGAACACCTGCAATATATTGATGACATCATCGTATGGGGCAACACAGCAGAAGAAGCTTTTGAGAAAGGGGAGAAAATAATCCAAATCCTTCTGAAAGCTGGTTTTGCCATAAAACAAAGTAAGGTGAAGGGACCTGCACAGGAGATCCAGTTTTTAGGAATAAAATGGCAAGATGGATTTCATCAGATCCCAATGGATGTGATCAACAAAATAGCAGCTATGTCTCCACCAACTAATAAAAAGTAAACACAAGCTTTCTTAGGCATTGTGGGTTTTTGTGAAATTCTTATTTTTGGCAAGTTCTTATCTCAACCCACGAGTTTTGCTTTTTTTTTTCCGATTCTCCTCCCCATCCCACTGGGGGGGGGAGTGAGCGAGCGGCTGTGTGGTGCTTAGTTGCTGGCTGGGGTTAAACCACGACAATTTCTAATTACACAAATTGTTGGGGTCAGATTTTTTGTTTAAGATCTATCAACTGAACTGGAGTCCACCTCCAGCAGCCTGGTGATTCAGTGGATGAGCCAGAAACATTTGCATATATGCCTTGTGAGTTGCCTGAGCGCTTTCATTCCTTTGAATAACCAATTCTTTGTGCTCCCACCTGTGGCAGTGTTTACAGTCAATATCTCCCTCCCTTGATGTTCCCACTTTTTGGAGAAGGCATCAACATAACCATGCTTCTACCCAAGCCCCCAAGCCTGATTTTGCTTGTGAAGCCATTATATGGCTGTTTCTTCATGCGTGCAGTAAGTTGCTCAGGATTTTCCGGTAACAGCCAAGAAGCTGGGAAGTTCTCCACAGTGGTGAGCTTTGATATTTATCCTCAGTGAAGTGTCTGACACCCAGCTGGTTTCACCCAACCTCCAGTGTAACAGTAGGGTCTCTGCACAGGGATTGCTTCACCCCCAGGTAAAGTGGAGCAACATCCTGGGTCATGCACAAAGTGTGTAACAGTTTATGGAGATGCTACAGAAGAGCACAGGGGACTAGTCCAGTTGAAACTAATGGGAAATTTGAGGCAGACAGTTGGAAATGTCCATATTCTGAGCTAGCAGCTTTTTTCCAGCCATGTATCAAACTCCCTTGTCTCGGGACATCCCGACACATGATTTTGGTCCTTAGTTCAGCTCTGAAGGCAGGGAAAAGAAATAGAAATCAACTGATATGTGAAGGGAGGTGGAGTTGGGAAGGAATGGGACAGGGAAAGGGATACAGATCAAGTATCTCAGAGAGAAGAGACTGGAGAGGTGAGAAGAAGGGGGACTGTAACTATTTGCCTTGCCTATTTTAAGTCTTCTCCTGCTAGCATCATGTGTTGAATGAGTCTCAGCAATGGCCAGCTGCATCTTAGATTTCTTTGAAGTAACGACCTAGGGTAGCCTTTAACTGGGAAGAGATGGAGGGATGGGAGCACAGAGGAGTATGGCTGCTGGCAAATGAAAGCTTCAGAATTTCACTGTTCAGAAATCAAAGATTTTTTTAAAATTATTTGCAGATTTGTAAATTGTTTCCAGTGCAGGTGGGGACCTCTGCATAGTAAGCATAAGCCTATTAAAAGAAATGCTGGCTCTGCTTTTTCAGCCGCCTTTTGAAGACCCCTTAAAAGTTTAATCCACAGGTCCTGCCTCCTGTCCAAAAGCCCACAATTCACAGCCTGAAGTTCCCTGAAGCTCATGGATCAACCAGAAGATGTTGATAACGTTTAGTTTAGTTACATGTCGTGTGTGCGCTGTGTCTGGAAGATGGAGATGTTGGCAAACAGCACAAGGGAGAGGACTGCAAACCAGAGGCAGGGGTGGGTGGGTGTCCTGGGAGCTGAGCAGGGAGACCAAGTGCTGTGGAAGCGGGCTGAGGGTGAGAGTCAATCCGCTGGGTCAAAGCCATCCAGATGGGGAAAGAAAAATAAAAAGGCTAGAGAGGCACAGGGGAGAGCTTTCTGGGACCAAAATTGGGAGAAACACAAAAATAGAGGGGTGAGTTAAATGACAGCATTGCAAAGACCAGGGATGCAGGCATGGTTCCTTGACACATTTTAAGGGTGGGAATATGTGGCATGCTGGGGCAGGCTGCTGCCCATCAGTGACTCACCTGCGACTCCTGGGTGGTGACAGCATGCACAAGCCTTGTGTCCTCCCAGATACTGGCCTGTGGATTCACTCAGCAGGCCCCCACTGAGCGCCTCCTCAACATGTGTCTCAAGCACCTGTGCCTGGTGGCATCCTCTTGGCTGCTGGTGGTGCTGGGTGTCCTGGGCTGGAGTGCTGGCAGAGCACCCCTGCCCAGGCTGTGCACCTCAGCAGGACCCCTGGCTCAAAGGAGCCCTCCGAGAGGACAAGTATCCTGCTACATCGGCAGCTCCTGCCTCACCTGTACATGCAGAAGCATATCTAGGACATGACCTTACATGTGTGTGGATCTGCCTGTGGTCTTGACATATTGGAAATCCATCCCTGGCTTCTCAGTCTTGTGCAGTGGTATTTGTTTTGGCCAAGAGGTGTCTTGATGTCAGCATGTGAACTCTATTATGTGTGAAAATGTATCGTGTCTCCATTAGTTGTGAAAATACACATTACTATATCCCATCAGGGCTATTAAACTTGGATGTTCATATATTCAAGTGGAGCACCACTGCACAAAGAGATGGCTACTGCCCTGCTGTAAAGACAGGAGGTGGTTAACTAAAAAACAAAATTGGAGAAGAAAAAACACCTGGTGAAACTGGTTAGGATTGTTCAAGGGAACGGTGAAATTAAATGACTGTTAACCAGAGCAGAGTTGGAGTCTGGCTTGTCTGCAGGGGCAGCTGAAGGAGAGAGAAACTAAAGTCTCAGAAAGGATAGACACAAACCCAGAGACTCTGATTGAAAAGAGAAGCCATACGGAGGAGGATATGGGGTTCTTGGATAGGGTTTGAAAGGGGTCTTATTTAAACCCCCCAAAACATGCAGAAATGGTGAGAAAATCAAGACATAAAAACATATATAAACATGTATTGTTTCTTTTAGTTCTAAATGTGTATTAAGCTAGTTAAATTTTTTTTTTTGAGGACCCTTGCAAAGCCTGTGTTTCTGTTTGCTTAAATATTGCATGCTCCTGAAGACTTGAGTTGTAAAATCAGAGTATCTAAAAGGGTAGAGCTCTGGGGAAAAAATGTAATTGGAGTGTTAGCAGTGGTCCTGGGGTATCTGCGTTACTCCTCAATGAAAATGTGATGTGGTAAAAAGAACATATGCCTAAGAAATGTCCTGTGAAACAATAAACCTGATTGTTGCTGCAACCTAGTGAGACCAAGGGAAACTTAGAAGAGAAAGGCCAAGAGAAATTTGGGAAGATAAATTTTTTTCATTTTTTCCACTAAATGAGATCTTGGGGCAATTGAAGCAAAAGGGACCTGTGCCAGTTTCTAAAAGTGACATACTTCTTTTTGCTATTTCAAGATTACACTTAACTACGGTTGATTAAAAAAAAAAAAATCCCCTCCTCTCAAAAGCAAAAGTACTTAATTTTTTGCTCAATGAAGAGCTGCAGAGTCATTTCAAGTTTGGGCTTTTGGTCTGTCAAGAAAGATCAAGCTTTTTCCTTCTGGGTGGAACGAAATGATGTGTGTGGGTGCCACCAAACACAGAAGTGGTTATTTGGAGCCGGCTCTGGACTCGGGTCTGCAGGGAAGCACACTTGGGACTGTGGTGAATGTCCAGGTTGGGGAGCTCTGGCAGAGCTGTGCTACAGATGGGCATTTATTCCAAGTTGTGCTTTCATTAAGAGTTTTGTTTAGAAAATATCTTAATAGCTTTGTATTTATTGAGTAATAGCGACACAGATATCTGTTCCAGGAAAAGCTCACCGGGATTAACTAAATAATTGGAATGGCAGAAAATGTCTTTTATTTCTGATTCAGCATGAGAGAACAGTGACTTTGCTAAGACTTGGCTTCTGCATTTCTTCCTTCTGATTCTAATGCAAGCCATGCTCTTTCATTTTTCAGATAGCAAAGAACAACTGAGCAGAGAGCGGCATTTCTGGGAAGTGTGCAGACATCAGTGGTCCATGGATTTTGGTTCAATCATGATAGTAAACTGACCCATAGCAATTCACAGAAAATTTCAGGATTGGTGTCTGAGGAAGTGAGGAAAGAAGGGGAGCTGTCTCTAAAATAACATCGTGACTTGGATTGCTGTGAATCTCCTTCTCTTCTTGCGCTGCTGTTGTATATCAGTGTATATCACTATGTAAACTAGTGAAATTACAGTGATAGAAGAGAAAGCAAAAAAAAAAAAAGGCCTAGTAATAATTCAGATAAAATAAATGACTTTTAGCAAGAAAGCCTTATTGTGACTTAAAAATGACATTTTCCTGTTATAAAGCTCCAATATTAACTATGTAGCAGGCATGAGAAGGGAAAAAGGGTTAATAGAAAATCAGAAAAGTGTCTGAAAATCAGGGTCACTTCAGAGGCTTTCGTGATTTCCTCTAATGTGACATAAATCATCTATTGTGTTTTTGCTGGGAAATTTGTAGTTGAGGTCAATGTAGCAGAAAATAAGAGTAGAGAAAACATACACAGGGTTGCTGCGCTGGAATGAGAGTTGTGTTCCTTATTGAACCAGTCACAGAGGATGGTGCCTGTTCAAATTTACATAAAACAAATGCTAAAGCATCTGTCAGACTGTATTCTAACAGTGTTGCTTCCTGTCAGTTTAATTTTGCATTATCAGAAAGCTTTTGTTTAGATATAAGCAGCTTTTGTTACTCAGACTCGTCAACATGGGTCTCTGGCAATGGTTTTCCCTCCACTCCCTGCTGCGTGGTGGTGGCACTGAGCAGTGGTGCTCACCGCAGCCCCAACGCTGCTTTCCCAGCATGGCTCTAGCTCTGCTGTGCTTGGTGCAGATGGGGCTAGCGGTGGGGAGCTGGCCGGCTCTGGCACCTCTGGTATGGAGGGCAGTCAGCCTCCTCCGCCTAGCTCTGTGCTCAGGTGCGCAGCCCCGCTGAGAGCTAGTCTGCAGTCTGACCTGGGTTTTCCTGAGAAAATCAAGAAACATCAGAGATCAATCCTCCCTTCCATGTCCCCCCTTCAGGGTTTGGCCCTTTGATGGCAGCGATGCATGCAGAGACCTGAGTATCTCCCAAAGTCATGTGTGTGATTTGCTAAAAAGTTTAGCAGAGAGAACACATACAGCAAGGACCAGCGAAGTGATGTGGTTTCATAGGGAGCCGAGTCGGGGACTGAACCTCAGTCCTAGGCCAGTGGTTTAACCACAAGGTCAATTCCTCATTCATTACAACTTTACTTAATAATAAAACTGAAATAAATACTTGAAATTGTCTCAGAGATTTTTTTGCAACTTTCCAGTCAGAATTAATTAGGTGCTATGAATAGAGCACCTGAACCATTAGAAATGATTCATTGCTTTCCTTCCTAAGGATGTAAATTAACACATGTTCTGTTTTGCTGACAAAGTGAATTCTGCTTTAGGAAACTCATGAAGCATGGCTAGTGTGAGTAGAAACAAATGCATGATGCTAACTTTCCATCCGAAAACAGCAGCTTCAGTTAGCTCTTATTTTATATCATCTTCCCTCCCCTGTGACAGTCCTGAGTAACAAGGAACACATGCTGCTGGGAAGCTGAACTACACAAACCTCTTTCAACAGCATTTTGCCTCAAATTTCCCCCTTCCCCAGCATGACTGAAGACAGCAATTACGGAGTCACAATCACATAAACATTAGCAATAAAAACACTGTCCTCTCCAACCTCCTGGATGATATGGAGATAAAAACATTGATGGCCAGTCTATACCAGCCCACCTACATTTTCTAACACTAGTAGAAAATTGAAGAGAACTGGTAATACAGGCACGGGGAGATGATGGAGACATGGTGAATTCAAGGCAATAGACGGTCTAAGCCCTGTGACCTGCTTCCCCACCCTCCTGCCTCCCCCCAGATACTGCCCAGGGACTTAAAAAACAAGCCTCTGGGCATGTGTTAAAAAAAAAAAAAGTGCTTAAAAAAACCTATATTTGGGCTATGTTCTGGCAGACTGTGCCTCACTGTATCTGGCTTTGTGCTGGTATAAGATGTGTACAGCCCATGAGTAAGCACTTGGACCCATGTTCAGGCGCTCAGGCTCTTGACTGTGGAGGACTGCAGATGTATGGACTTGAAACCATGTGGATGGTGGGCAAGCCCAGCCTCGTCAACAAGCCTGGCCCGATGCTTAACTCATAGTACAGGCATATTCAGAAAGCTCTCTGTGCTGACAGAGATAAATGGATGCTGTAGGAAAGCGATAGAAAGCAGAGTTCAGACTACTCTCTGTGGGTGATATTCCTCTTCATGTTTTACTTCCAGTTATTTTAAAATTAAGCCATAAATTGAAGGCAGAATTCACATTACATTCATCTCCTCTTCTGCAGGCCCCTGGGGGACAACTGGTCTACTTTATCAGTGTGGTGGGTTGACCCTGGCTGGATGCCAGGTGCCCACCAAAGCCGCTCTATCACTCCCCCTCCTCAACTGGACAGGGGAGAGAAAATATAACGAAAGGCTCGTAGGTCGAGATAAGGGCAGTTTAATAAAGCAAAAGCAAAGGTCACACGCGAAAGCAAAGGAAAACAAAAGATTTTATTCTCTACTTCCCATCAGCAGGCGATGTTCGGCCACTTCCCGGGAAGCAGGGCTTCAGTACACGTAGTGGTTTCTCTGGAAGACAAACATAAATAACGAATGCCCCCCCTTCCTCCTCCTTCTAGCTTTTATTGCTGAGCAGACGTCACATGGTATGGAATATCCCTTTGGTCAGTTTGGGTCAGCTGTCCTGGCTCTGTCCCCTCCCAAGATCTTGCCCACCCCCAGCCTACTGGCCTTTAGGGGCAATGTTGGAGAGACAGCCTTGATGCTGTGTGAGTACTGCTCAGCAGTAGCCAAAACACTGGTGTGTTATCAACACCTTTCTAGCTACCAATACAAAGCACAGCACTATGAGGGCTGCTATGGGGAAAATTAACTCCATCTCAGCCAGACCCAATACAGTCCTGCATGTGTGGCTTGAGGGCAGAACCTGAGAGGTGTGTTAGAGAAGGTAAATGAAGACTTGCATGGTGCAGGCAACCATTTCCACCAGGTTGATGTCAGACCTATCACCAACTAGCTTCCTCCTGGTAAGGAGATGCATGTCACCCATCTGCTCTTAGAGT
Source organism: Gymnogyps californianus (assembly GCF_018139145.2). NCBI lineage: Eukaryota > Metazoa > Chordata > Aves > Accipitriformes > Cathartidae > Gymnogyps > Gymnogyps californianus. The sequence goes on along the minus strand of NW_026114018.1, from coordinate 4,834 downwards.
CTGATGGGTCTTACTGTCTTTCGAATCTGTATCGAATCACTGTTATCAGTCTAATGGGACATTTCAATCATCCTTCTCTTCTTCTAGTGAGAAAATACCAAATGCCCTTGTTTATTAAACCATCCATGCTAGTCACCTTACTTTACAAATTACCCAAATTATATTGTACTGAAATAACAACACACTTGTCCCTTTCAGGAATGGAGTTGGGACAGTCTTCCTCATGACTTTGTGGAGTTCCTTTGATACAAAGTTTTAAAGATCTGATTCATCTGGTTGTTCAAAATTAGAAACTTAACAGTGAGATATAATGGATCAGTCTTCAATGATTACAAGTACTATGTAACTCTAGGTTAAGACATGAAACTTTTTCTAAAACCATTTAATGCTTAGGAAAGAGAATCAAAAGTCATGATTCAGATATAGCCCCTTTAATTGATTCATCTAAATATAAAAAAGGGTCCTCTAAAAAGTCTATGAGGATATTGCTAGCAGAAAATAAGTCATATCTACTTTTCATATACATGTCTTCAGTGGATGTATTCAATGAGCAGAAGAGCCCTTAATGATTGGGCTTAATTGTTACTCATCAACACCACTGCACCATCTGTCCTGAAGTGGTAATTTTCTGTGATAGCTATATAATACCACAACATCAGTGCTCTTCAAATATCAGGATACTGAATTAATCATGAAGGGGTTTTCATTAGTACCAGAAAAAACCTGCCTCAATTAAAAAGACTTTCTTTAAAAAAATATCTGGTCAAGGATCGTTTCAACCTTTCAAGGAAACTGAAATGCATGTGACAAATTCAGCAAGGCTGCTGTGCCCTGTGCTGGTCCTGACCCCTCTGGGGATTCCTATCAGCACTGTCTCTGGTCTTTCCCTGGAAATCCTTCTTGCTTTAAACTTCTCATTTTCTCCCATATTTAAGTCTTGTGGTAGGACACAGCATTCTTTCCAGACTCTTTGCTTGGCTCTAGCTGCTTATAAAGTCAAATCTCAAGTATGTTCTGCCACAAAATGATTTTTGCTATGTACTTTCCAAAAACTTGCCACTTGATCTACTTTGATAATGACCACCAATGCTCTTTGGCTTCTCATAAAAAAGAGATGCTAGTAGGGATTTGAGGTCTCTCTGTTAAGTTGTAGGGGAGTACAGAGTCCAGGCCAAACACTCTGCCGGATATCCTCAATAACAGCCTGTGGTGGGTTGACCTTGGCTGGCCGTCAGGTGCCCACCAAGCTGTTCTATCACTCCCCCTCCTCAGCAGGATGAGGGGGAGAAAATAAGACGAAAAAGAACTTGTGGGTCGAGATAAAGGCAGTTTAATAAAGCAAAAGCAAAGGCCATGCACAGAAGCAAAGGAAAACAAAAAAGATTTATTCTCTACTTCCTATTAGCAGGTGATGTCCAGCCACTTCCTGGGAAGTAGGGCCTCAGTATGTGAAGTGGTTGCTCTGGAAGACAAATGCATTAATAACGGATGCTTCCCTCCTCTTTTCTCTTAGCTTTTATTGCTGAGCATGACGTCATATGGTATGGAATATTTCTTTGGTCAGTTTGGGTCAGCTGTTCTGTCTATGTCCCCTCCCAAGATCTTGCCCACCCCCAGCCTACTGGCCTTTAGGGGTGAGGATGTTGGAGAGACAGCCTTGATGCTGTGTGAGCACTGCTCAGCAGTAGCCAAAGCACTGGTGTGTTATCAACACCTTTCTAGCTACTAATACAGAGCACAGCACTATGAGGGCTGCTATGGGGAAAGTTAACTCCATCCCAGCCAGACCCAATACACAGCCAAAGGTTTGAAGTTGCTTGCACTGGGGGTCCAAGCTAGCTGAAGCCTGTGTGGATGCAGAAGAGCACAGAAGGAGAGGCCTAGTAACTCCACAGAGACTAGGGAAAAGGAGTATTTCAGCATATTGCTAGGAGGTAGAGGTATAGCACGGTCCTTCCAAGTATGCAGCTGTTTGAGATATGCTGAAGTCAAGCACGTACATTCTGGGAAACTTCTCTGAAACGAACTTTCTGTTTCTGATCTGACTTCAAGAAGATGTGTGTAACTATTAACATGGTACGATTCTAATATCTGTATGGTTTTAATGTCTGTGAAACATGTGAAGACTTGCAAGTCTGGAAAGACCCTCAAGAGCTCACCAAGTTCTGCTGTGACAAGATGGGTTACTTTTGTTACCATCCCCCTGTACGAGGCTCTCTGCAGGTGAGCTGTTCCAGGGCTTCGCTATCCTCGCTCCTGGAGAGCTTCTCACGATGTCTAGCTTGCATCCAGCTAGCTTGCTGCAGTACACCCACTCTGTCTGGTCTGTTCCACCACAGGCATGGGGGCAGCCAATTTTTCTCCTCTTTGCTGTAATCTTTTATGTATTTGAAGTTGAATTCCCTGCAGACGCATTCTTGATCAGTGTTTTGGAGATAACATTCTGCACAAGTTTGGTGCTCCAAGACTTTCAGAAAGGCAGTGGAAAGCATGGGAGAGGTATGCACGAGACTCCTTGTACCCACAACTTTCTTTGTTCTCACTGTGTCGCTCTGCTCCTTTGTGGGTTTCCTAGAGGAGTTCTTGGCCCGACTACGGCTCAGGCCTTTGCCTCCTTTGGAACCTGTACCAAACTGCTGCTGGTTTGGTTAAGGGGGGTCGAGTGCATCTGTCACATCATTTCTCTTTGGTTGCTGTTCTGTTTTTAATTTTTTGTTTTTCAATCCACTGGATCTGAGTTCTGCAAGGTGGGATGGAGGTCATTACATTGCTCTGTGTCTGCAGATAGCACAAGGTTACCACTATTGTTTCCTGTTCTTGGCAAAGATAGCATCCTGTGGTAAGGTGCTGACAAATTCAGACCTTCAGTGGTGCTCACCGTGTCAGGCAGAGGAAGACAACAGGAGTTTGGCTCAGGAGAGAGCTTGCACACAGATAAATGTGTGTCACCCCAATCTGAGCTGTGCTGCATTTTCACAAGAATCTTCTGTATTTCTAGATTACTCCAGCAATCACCTATCAATCACCAGCTGCCAGAAACTTTAATCCGATTACAGGCAATAAAACTGGTTTCTATTTCTGGCACCTGACTCAGGTTTCAGAGCAAGGGAAAAAGTATGACATCACCCTTGCTTGCATCTGTGTTGGGTAGCTAATGAAATTACACGAAGGGTTTGAAGACCATTAAAGTCAATGTTGATCCTTATTATTAAGAGCACTTTCAAATTTACTGCACCACAGGGCAGGCTTGAAAGCATAATAAAGGTGTGTGCATTACATTGGATTGCAGTGAAGAGCCCTGCTGGCTGTAGAGGATGCTGGCAGCAGAGGGAATCAATTCTGAAATTAATTGGGTAAAAGTTCGCATAGCTCCTTTCCTGCACAGACCCACACATCCCTTTATTTGGTGATAATGGGCACAATAGTGACCTTGGGATAAGAAAGCCTCAGGTGGGCTCCCGTGCATGAGAAGGAGTCGGTGGTTTGCAGAGGTTTCCTCCTGCAACCTGTTGTGGCTCTGGGGCTGCATGAGGTCTCCTCTCCCCTGTGGGCACTGCTGAGCTCCATGCAGGGGCACAAATGCCTCTCATTAATCCCAACCTGAGGCTTTGAGTCCTGCCTTTATCTGCTTCAGCAGAATGGTTGGGTTTTTTTTCTCCTTCCAAACGTTGGTATTGCCTTTTTGAGGCTCAGACCAAAGATACTGAGATGCTTGATGCCCACTTACATGAAATGCCTCTGGTCCTCAGTGCTTTCCCTTCTGTACCTGCCTCAGCTTCTCTGTTTCAGGTGAAGGTGAATCCAAACTGAGTATGATAAATAGTGATACTGCCAAATCACAGAGATATTTTGTGCCAAAGCCTTTGTTCTGTTAAATGGTTTAAAGCATATTGTAAAAAAAGACACAAGCCATTCCCTCGGATATTTCGATATCTGAAGATTTATCGCATCTCATTACATTGTTACTTCAGTCCATGTCCAGGATAAAGGAGAATTTTACTCCAAGTGCTGTAGATTTTTCATTAACTTTTTGGAGAGGTAAAGCTGCTCTCTGTATTTTAGAACTCCAAAAAAGTGGATGTGTGTCGTGGTTTAACCCCAGCCGGCAACTAAACACCACACAGCCGCTCACTCACTCCCCCCACAATGGGATGGGGGAAAGAATCGGAAGAGTAAAAGTGAGAAAACTCACTTTTGTCTCACTGAGATAAAGACAGTTTAATAGGTAAAGCAAAAGCCATGCACGCAAGCAAAGCAAAACAAGGAATTCATTCACTACTTCCCATCGGCAGGCAGGTGTTCAGCCATCTCCAGGAAAGCAGGGCTCCATCATGCATAACGGTTACTTGGGAAGACAAACACCATCACTCCGAACATCCCCCCCTTCCTTCTTCTTCCCCCAGCTTTATATGCTGAGCATGATGTCATATGGTATGGAATATCCCTTTGGTCAGTTGGGGTCAGCTGTCCCAGCTGTGTCCCCTCCCAACTTCTTGTGCACCCCCAGCCTCCTCGCTGGTGGGGTGATGGGAGAAGCAGAAAAGGCCTTGACTCTGTGTAAGCACTGCTCAGCAATAATGAAAACATCCCTGTATTCTCAACACTGTTTCCAGCACAAATCCAAAACATAGCCCCATACTAGCTACTGTGAAGAAAATTAACTCTACCCCAGCCAAAACCAGCACAATGTGGAAGAAAGAGTTTTTTGTACTGGTGTTGGTATGAACTAGGTGGGCCTCTGGGAATCCCTGGATTTTGCTTAGGAGAAGATGTCCCCGATCAGGCTCAAGTTATACATAAGGATTTTACAGACAGTGACAAGAATAAAAACTGC
>NW_026114017.1:0-135520 GCF_018139145.2 Gymnogyps californianus | reverse complement strand
CTTATTACTATTATTATTATTATATTTCATTATTACTATTGTTAGTATTATATTTTACTTTAGTTATTAAACTGTTCTTATCTCAACCCACGAGTTTTACTTTTTTTTTTCCCCCTCTTTCCTCCTCCTCACCCCACTGGGAGGGGAAGGGGAAGCGGCTGCGTGGTGCTTAGTTGCTGGCTGGGGTTAAACCACGACACACTGCCACAAGGTGACTTCACTGCAATAAACTTAGTGTTGCCCATACACTACAGATGAGAACTAAGATCAAACTGATCTACTCTGAGAGAGTACAGAAAATCTTTAAGAGATGGAGTCTTTGGGTTTTCCATCTCACATCTAAGATGGAACAGTGATTTGAAGAAAAATGAAAGTGTCTGGGTCAAACTGAACATGACTGACTGAATAGAAATAACCTTCACACAGGTAAAAATGGCTGTACAACATCCCTGCATGTTAGTTACAAGGAGTGATACACACAGACACAACCGTGGAACAGAAGAGGTAAGCAGAGTTTGCTTTTTGGGAGCCAACAAGAATTAAGGGGATATCCTTAATACAAGTTCTGAGATTTGAAAACAGCTCAAATTCTATCGCTGCTTTTAAAGTTAAATTTCAGAAGTGACTGAGATTGTCCACTGCTTAAACTATGCAGATGCTTTACATTATTTTTTTTAACACTCTTTCAATTTTTAAAATTGTGATAGCTTCACACTCTTCTGCTAACCCAATTTCATTTTATGACCAGTTTCTTTTACCTGAAAACAAACACAGTATTTTTCTTACTGTTTCTGGGCATATGAAGCATGACAATTATGTGGTTTATTTACTTAAATGTCAGTAAACCTCACTACACAAAGTACTGTCAAATACTTTTTACTGTTAATTTTCATGAGATCAAGCAAATTAAGGCTGGCTACATATAAGAATAGTTAACATCCTCTTAGTTCCTTCAGTAATGTTTAAGCCAGCAATGCTCCTTCACAGTGACAACTGGAGGGAGAGATCCAAGCAGAATAGTAGCTTGGGATACTATGCTTATCTACATCTGGGTCTAAAGAAAAGGCCTTAAGGATCATAATCTCTTTATCTGACAGTCTGTAGTCCCCATACAGGTTTTCTCTCCACAGATATTGTGACTCTCATTTATTTAATAAATATTTTTATATTAAATATTTTTATAAACAGACACCCCCTTCACCTGCCCCTGCTCCTGTCAGAAGCAAAGTGTGGGAATCCGTAAGGAGTTTTGCGAGCAGCCTTGAACAATTAGACATAGCCTTGAAAGACATAGAATAAGGGAGTAAATAAGTGATAAAGCAGGTGCGCAGAAAAGAAGCTGAAGACTGAAATAACTTGGAACACAGATATGAGACTGAAGCCGGAAGACGTGTGTCTTGCTCGACAGCACCAATCAGAAGCTTAGCCACGGCGCGTGAACAGAAAGCATTAACTAATCATGGAACAAGCCTGAGCGCGTGGACAGCTAATGAATCTATATAAGTACTAATTTGTAAACAATAAAGGCTTTTGGTTTTACCCGCATCAGAGCCGCAATTACCATTCCTACAAATGGTGCCCAACGTGGGGCACGAAATTAAAGGCGTGGAACGTACGCCAGTAGGGACTCCAGTTGGACGAATTCATCAGCGGAGGAGCTAAATGATCTGGGCTGCAATCACCAAGTAAAGGTGAGCAACTGGGAGCGATTCCAGTTGGACGAATCGGCGGAGGAGCTGAACAACCCGGATTACAATCACCAAATAAAGGTGAGCAGCTGGAGTGATTCCAGTTGGACGAATCAGCGGAGGAGCTGAACAATCCAGGTCGCAATCACCAAAGGTGAGCAACTGGAGCATTTCAATCTTTTTTAAAATGGGGACGCATATGTCTGTAGAAGAAGTGTCCATTTTGCGGCTGTTATTGCAATTGTTAGCTAAGCGGGGAATCAAATGTGAGAAACGGGCTATGAAAATGCTGTTAATGTGGCTTAAAACGCACGGAGCTCCCATTCAGTTGCATGAAGTATTTGATGTAGATAATTGGGAAAAAGCCGGTACGCTAATCTGGGAAGCAGTCTCACAAGGTGACCTTACGGCAGCCAAAATTATGACCACTTGGCGTGTAGTGACAGATAATTTACGGCAGATTAAGGCAGATAAAAAAAGCTGCTACTGGCGCGAGTGCTATAGCTCCCCAGACCCCCCCCGAAGAAACGACAGCGAGCGTAGGGGGAGAAAAGATTGCTCTCATTGTCAGACCTAAATCCCAAGATTTACAGACTGCCTCAGTACCTCCGGAGGGTGAGCAGTGTAAGCTTGTGGATGCATCTGGACAATTACCCAGTTTTATGCCAGCGTCTGTAGCAATCCCTCCCGCCCTGCTGAAAAAAAACGACATCGGATGGCATGGACTTTCTGCTCCCTTTTTCTTAGAGTTTGTTAGAGAATGTTTTTACAGGACAATTGCTTACTCCTTATGATATATGCCAATTAGCCGCTATGATCTTAATGCCAACTCAGAAACAGAGAAAAACAGAAAAATCATTTACCCATATTATATAACAAACGAATGAGCCTTACATGCAATTTATTGATCACTTGAGAGATGCCCTCGATAAGCAGATTGATAATGCCGACGCAAAGGAAGCCCTATTACTTAAGCTAGCAGTTGAAAATGCTAATGTAGACTGCAACCGGGTATGCTATCTCCCACAATGATCCCCGCGAATTGGAATATTATTATTATCGATTTAAAGGATTGGTTTTTTTGCCATACCCTTAGCAGCAGAAGATACATCTAGATTTGCCTTTTCAGTACCCATGGAGAACTGTGAGGAACCTATGCAAAGATATCATTGGACAGTACTGCCACAGGGAATGAAAAATTCATCCACCATTTGCCAGCAATATGTTGCCACTGCACTGACGATCCACAGTTAGTGTGCTCAAAACCATGTTGTTAAAACAAAAAGGGGGAACTGTTGGAGACTCCCCGCAGACATGCTTAGCAAAAGCAATATATGTGTTGCACATTAATAACATGGGGGAGAGGGTATGTTTGTGTTTTGACAGATCATGGACCCCGCTGGGTTCCAGCTTGAGTGTACGGCCAGCGCTCATAAAGCTGCAGGTACCAGGCAAACAACAGACAACCGCAAAAGACCCTGAAGGGCCTGCTGAGACATCAGAAGACATTTTGAGTGACAGCGCAAATTGTTTTGATGAGAAATGACTTGTTTGAGTCAGTAAGGAGTTGTGTATCAGGCCTCTCTAGGCCGCAGGTGTCTATATGTCTAGTCTGTAAACACTGCTGTGGATATGTTATTGTACATTGTATATTTTGTAGAAAGTATTTGATTTATCTTAATAGTAATCAGTACATTTATCTGAATTATATTTTAGCACCATTGTGTATTCATCGTAAGAGAATCAATAGTATATGTAAGATCTATTCAATCCGTTATTTTTGTTATATAGAAGTTTCAACACCTGTGTCGATAATTGGGACGGGTGGAGTGCTCATTTACTCTAATTACCACAGGAGCCACAGGAACTTGAACTCCTGGGTTCAGTTAAAATGGACAGCTGTTTATATTTTAATTATTCAGGGCGCAATCGAACGACAGCACATAATATCAACTCGTCTCTGTAAGACATGCAACCTTGTAAAATCGTGCAGCAATTGATTTCTTGCTTTTAGCACGGGAGTACGAGTGTAAAGACCTTGACGGTATGTGTTGTATGAATCTCTCCGATTATTCGGAATCTATGCACTGTAGCATTCAACAATTGAAAGAGGGAGTTAAAAAGCTACAAGTTGATGCTCTTTAGTAACTGGGGAATTAATAATTGGCTTAAAGGTTTGACAAAGATTGGGATAATTTTATTATGTGCTATTTGTGGCCTCCTGCTCATTATTCAGTGTTTGCTATCCTGTCTGCAAAGGGCCTTGCAGAGGATGATGAGCACTGCATTTTAGGTAAAAAAACAAAAAGGGGGAATTGTGGGAATCCGTAAGGAGTTTTGCGAGCAGCCTTGAACAATTAGACATAGCCTTGAAAGACATAGAATAAGGGAGTAAATAAGTGATAAAGCAGGTGTGCCGAAAAGGAGCTGAAGACTGAAATAACTTGGAAAACAGATAAGAGACCGAAGCCAGAAGATGTGTGCCTTGCTCGACAGCACCAATCAGAAGCTTAGCCACGGTGCGTGAACAGAAAGCATTAACTAATCATGGAACAAGCCTGAGCGCGTGGACAGCTAATGAATCTATATAAGTACAAATTTGTAAACAATAAAGGCTTTTGGTTTTACCCGCATCAGAGCCGCAATTACCATCCCTACAGCAAAGTACCTTAAGTGGATCTGGAAGAAGTGAAGTTAGCTTCTCAGCATACTCCTGTATTGACAAGTGCATGCAGATATTAGTGGTATGCCACAAGCGAGCAAGCTGTTTCCGAGTAGCCATAGTTACCTTCCTGCATGTAGCACAAGACGAGACAAAGGGATTCAGTTCTACACACATGTGCACACACATGCACACACCTACCTCTGTTATTAATTCTGAAAATGCAGACACTGCTTCATTTGCCAGATGGATGAACAAATAGACAAAATTAATGAATTCTCCAAAATGTAGTGGAAATTGACCTTAATATAAGTGATACATGACAATTCAGTGAATTATATTCTGGTTTTAGGCTCACAGTGCCACAGATTAATGAAGAACAAAACCAAGATTAGTATCTCTTCCTGTATTTTATAGTATAAATCAAATAGTAACAAACTTACAGGTGACAGTGACCAACACTGACAGTGACAATCCCAGCAAAGAGGTCAAGGTATCTTTGTCCTTCATAATCAAACAACCACTGCATATGTCCTTGATGCAGCAACAATGGCTTCTTGTAATACATTCACAGTGAAGGAGAAATATTTTGTTCACGAATCTTCTGCATACGTTCATACTAATAGGACTGAGTGGAATAAAAAAAGTTGGTATCCATCTATGCTTTCTAAAGATCCAGACTAATGGAGCTGTAGTGGATTTCGTAGATTACACAGCTGTCTACAGCAGTTGTTCACAGAATTAAGATTTTAACAAATTCTGGCACATAGAGGGCTCTACAAACCTCTGAAATTCAGCTTTTGAAATAAGACTGCTGTTCTGCAATTATCTCTTCCTTGAAGTTTTTCAAATCAACAATTTAGCTATATGTAATAGAAATGTCACACAGGTACATCTATAGGTTATATCCTGGTTGTAACATAATTGTTTTTTGCCCAAACAAGCAAATTTTATAATCATATTTAATGCACAGACTATTTATAGCAGATGAGCCTTTCACTCAGATCTAGTAGTCCAGTTTTAAATTTAGTGTAGTATGTATGACTTGGTATTTTTCAGGTACAAAGTCACAAGGAGGCATTTTTGCTTGTATGGAAACAGAGCTTTTCCATTGTTGCTGCCTAAAGGCAACTACAAAATAGTAAGAAAATTATCAAACACATATCAAAGTGCACGTCTGAAAGTTTCCCAATAAGCTTGTTCACAGAACACACAAGCTATGGCAAGGCAGATTGGATTTTTTGGGGGGGTTTTGTTTGTTTGTTTGTTTGTTTTGGGTTTTTTTGTCTGAGAGATTTCCTTTGGGGAAAAAAAATACTTAATTAAAAGTACCATATCTTTGTAAAGGCAAAACATATGTCAATTTAAAAAAAAAAGTGCTTCTCTCTTATTTGCTAAAACTCAGTTTTCAGTTTCACATGGACTTTTATTTTGTCAGAAAAAAAAAGACTTAAAAAAAAATATCAGTTTCTGATACAAATTCTTATCAGGGAGAAGCAAGCACAGGAATCCTCTACAAGGACATGAGCCAGGAGTCCAGGGTGACCGCAACACAGGCAGTGCTCTCAGGGACCAGCATGAAGTCCCAACAGACCTGAACAAGGTGGGCAAAGCATGGTCCACTGACAGTGCCACATAAGCGGAGGAGATGAATCAGGTCCAGGGTCCACCCAGGGAGTGCAGTCAGGAGCAGCAGCAGATGGGGCCAGAGACAGGGCTGGAGACGTCTACAACATAGGTCCAAGGTCCATCCAGGAGACGGGGCCAGAGACAGGACTGGTGGCAAGGCTATACCCTTGGCACAGCTGAGGCAGGGACTGAAGGCTCAGGGCTGAGCTGAAACGGGGCTCCTGGGCCCCGGGTGAGGCTCAGGGCAGTCAAGGTACACTCAGGGCCCTGACAACTCTCACTGCCATCTTCCGTCCTCTTTCCAAAATCCTGAAAACATCAAACTGTCCTACCTTTCATTTAACTGGAAGTATAATTAAGCAGGTATCAGAAAAAGTTATAATTTAAATACATTCTTTCTGCATCCCTAACATTATCCAATGAGAACTCCATATTTATTTTTAAATGTCTAAGGTTTTAAACAATTCACCTCGTCCCCATGGCTGGCAGGGCCTGACCGCACGTGCCAGCAGGAGAGGCCGTTACTGCAGCCTCGTGGGCAGCGGCTGTTGGCTCCAAAGGCGCCGAATACTAATTGTTATTTTCCTAGGACTTGCAACTTAATTTTGGCGTCATCCAATTCTATCCCATCTTTAGTCACTTTCTGGTAAAATTTGAATGTGTGTTAGTTAAAAAAGTGGTTGTGAGAGAGTGTGTTTTATCCTCCTACAAGGATGGGAAAAGCAGGAAGCTCTCTGTTGCCTTCCTCCATTACCTTCCAGTTCCTCGTAATACTAAAATAAATAGATTTGTGATGACTTTCCCTAGAATGGTAATTACCATACACTGTAACTAGACACAATTGTCAGTGAAAGACTGCCTACTTCACCTACCCTGAAGGGCAGCCTCAGTTTTGCAGGAAAACTGCCTGATCTTGCTGCAATGGGTCAGAGATTTGTACTTTCTACTAACCAGGGCAGTGCTTATATACCTTAGGACTCCCAAATTCTCAACCTTTCTCAATCAAACTTTAGTTTTGATAACTTACAATGCCTGAATTTCAGTGATAAAGATAATTTTTTTCAAAACAAAGAGACATAAAGAAGCATGAGTATAAAAGTTGTGGCCTAGTGCATGAGCCATCTGCGTTAACTGGCTCAATTGCTCGGTGAATATAAAGTGGGTTAAATACATCTATCACTGGGCCTTCCACACGCAGAACAGTGGGAGCCTGTCCTACAAACTGTGCTGGATGTCTGGCTTTTTGTTTTTCTTGTTATATATTATATACTGGAATTGCTAAATTTCATGAAGAAAGCTGGAAGATTTTGTGAATTTTATTCAAGAACTTTTATTAAATTGAAATGCGAACACCATTGCAAAGAGATTTTACAATGACAAAAGATTGAAAAGTCCGTCAGAAAGCTAGACTTCAGTAACAATATTGATCTTACGAGTGAAATTGCTAACAGATTTTATTAAAGCCAGCATTTTCAATATTAAGAACTTAAAAAATACATTTTAAAGCATTTTCCTTCAAATACACTTAGAAACAATGAAGAATTCCCGAGCAACTATTTTTATACCAGTATTCTCCAACCAATGTACATACTGCATATGAAATCTACTTTCTATAATTTCTTAAATTTTAGAAATTTACAAGACATTTGGATCTGGTTCATAGAATAATTGTGCTTCAAGTCATTCTGTTGCTACAGTAATGACACTACAATAACTTGGATGTTCCAGATTGCATACAAATTCTGAAATTGTAATGGAAAAAATGCCTAGCTTGTATTGCAAGGCTAGCAATGAAATGATTTATGCAAATGGATAAGTTTGCTTTAAATACTGGACCGTCTCTTTCTCTGTTGGAAAGTATATTGTTTATTGTGCATATTATTCAGAACATGCAATTTAATTTATAAATATGTTTCTTTGAGAGACCTACTGGCACAATTAAAGCCATTAAGTTCCAGAGACTTTTACCTGCACTTAACAGCATGGCAGAAATTTGAACAAATACAATTTGTTAACGACCATTGACATGTTTTTTCTGGGCAGTACTTTTTCAGACCAACACCCCCAGTATTGCTATATTTTACACAATGACTAAAAAAATATATGAAGCACAATATAAAGATTTCAGAAGCCCAGGTAGCGCTGAGTATCTCTGAGCAATATAATGCATATATGAAACTGATGGTTGTGCTATTCCAGATGATGAATGGTATTTGTAGTCAGAATAAAAAAATTACTTTCCAAGATGAAAAATAAATAACAGTAAAGCAGCCCAGGAGCTCTTTCTGAGTGTATCTGAGCAGTAGTTTCCTCTTCCTTTTGGAATGAAGGACACAGGGATGAGAATTGTCATCTACAGCATTATGAATATTAAAAAATAGTTTGACATCATTATATTTTCGCATGTATTCCACATGTAGAAAAATCTGCCTCTTCCTAGACATGTATAATTTTCTGTCCTACTGAAGGGATATTTTCTACAAGTGACTTTACAAAGATTTCCAACATCCTGTAAAAATTCTACTCAGTGCTACATGTCTGTAAAACTGACCATTGCAGTCTTTGTAGGAAAAGAAGTGAAATCTTTCCATTTTTACTGATGTCAAAATGAGGTGAAGGTAATCAGCAGCTCACAAAAACAGACCCAGAAGCAGCATTGTCCAAAAAAAAGTCAAATAAAGACAAGGTCCAAGACAAGCAGCATCACAAAGTAGAACAGGATGTTAACTCTTCCAAAAATAAGAGGAAGATGTGAAAAAAGACTTCCTTATATCTAACTTCTCTGCACACCAATGTCTTGAGTATAAGCCCAGCTTTTAGCATATCAGTGCTGCAAGTGCTGATAGCAACTGTACTCCTCTTCCATTCTGCCACATGCAGCAACCATGTCCCTTTCTCCATCATTAAGCTCTCTTTCTATCCCCGTACATTATGTATTTCTGTATTCCATTTATCTTTAACCTCCTGCTTGACATACACAGGAAAGATGAAGAAATTCCATTATTTGTTTCAAAATGGTTTTCAAGGTAGGGCCACAAGATTGTTCCAATTAATGTAATTCAGTCCATCCTTCCACACCTGCAGGAACTGGAGTTTGAATTTAGTATGAAGGTTTGAGATAGTTGAGAGCAGGGCTAGTCTCCGTTTTCACTCATTTAGGGACAGAGTTTGAAGATTTACTTCTCAGGAACTCAGTTGAAAACAGGTCTTTCTAAATAGCAAGTATTGATAAATGCTTAGTTCCATCGCTGAGATCCAGAATCAGAGCATCTCTGACAACTCAGCTCATTCAGTCCTAGCAATCTGGGCACACAGGCAGTGGCAAAAAAACTTTTCAGCCCAGGAAAGGAACTGATGCTTGGCTGCCAAGCTGGTCAGTATGGCTTGTAGGGACAAGATGGAAATTTTTCTGTTATTTTTTCATATTAAAAACATTTCATTTTGCTACACATCTCTAATATCTCATCCTAGTACTACTAGTGCAACACAAGTGATGATTCCATGACAAGCAAAAATAATTTGAACATTACAAATAAGATTTTTTTAATCTTGATAGAATGATTCACAATTTGACACACAAAGTAAAATGCCTTTTTAAAGGGAGCAAAAAAAAAAAAAAAATCTGAGGTAGCAATTCTTTGAGAATATGGTGCCTGATCTCATGACACCTTTTCATTTCATTTGTCTTTATGGCTTTGTAGAAGATGTCTAATATCCATTAACTGGCTTAGATGACTTTGGTTTCCTGGCACACCACCTTCAAATTGTTTGCGATTAATGAAAAATTATGAAATACATTTACAGGCTTAATGTTGTGAACTCCACATATACAATGCTTCAGAGATCACAAAAAAAATCTGCTTATTTATTTTGAACACCTGCTGTTACTACACTTTAAATACTTAAATGACATTTAAAGCAACTGTATATTTTCCAGCCATCTAAACAGACACATAAACAGATATACCTCAGAATTCACTGCTTTAACATAAATCAATTATCATTAAATATTTGTTTTTCAGTTTGTTCCATAAACACATATATCCTCTTACTAGTATTATATAAGGTCAGTTTACTGCATTTTTATTAAATAATCCTTTGTAGTTACATAGTATCATCAAGACCATTCTTTAAGCCTGCATTTTATGTGACTGAGTTTTGGGAGCATGTCCCACTTCAATAAATCATATTTCTTTAAAAGTCAGGAATATTACACTGAAATACTGAAATTGTACATCAAATATGTCTTTGCTAAAGAAAAAAGTCTAATTAGAAAATTTAAAATAATGAGTCATATTTGTCAATACTGAACAAACACTGTTAATAAAATTAGTCCGAATTCAAAGGAAAAGTAATTAATTTAAAAAAATAATTCAATTTTACGAATTTTATAAAAATAATTACTTCTGAAGAGCCTTTATGCTTCCTTTTAGGGCTTTTATGCTACTAAAAGATAATTCACACTTTGTGACACATGCATAGATTTGACATTGAAAACATCATTCAAACTTTTCAAATAATTATTCCAAGTGAGAAATTTAACTAATGGTGCAAGAGCTAGAGGGCTAATCCCTGCTCCTGGGGTAAATTCTGTTACATACTTCATCCCTCTGTATATCAAAGGAGGTGTCAAGAGCCTGCTATTCCCCACTGGTGTGTCATAACTTTACAACAATCCACTGTGTACAACTGCTATAAAATCTCATCTATTTCCTAATAAAAATCTATTCCTTAAAGAGCTGCAAGCAAAAATATTGTTGCAAACAGAAAGGATGAAATATTTGAACATCCAAAGGCCCGCACACTTAGCTGAAGGTTATTCTGATTTTACAGAACACTAGTTTATTCTCTTCTTAATGTACTTTCAGATGTTAAAGGCCACTTTCAGAAGGTGTTACTCCCACCTTGGGAGTAACAAGGTGTTTTGGAAAATAAAAGCACATCCAAAGGAAAAATAAACAACCTGCACATTTGTTCAGCTTAAAAAATGAAATATGTTTATGAAAAATGTGTTCAAATTATATTTAGCTAGCAAATCCCTCAAAAAGCTTAGCTACTTCAGAGCAACCAGAAAATGCACCTTTTCCACTCTGGCTGAATTTCCCTTTTCACAGAAAGCCATGATGATTTGACATCATGAGACATTCGTTGGCAAAGGTGGGAGAGAATCTACGCCTCACAATGTAATTTAGGCTACAGCTATTTTGCAGCTTCATTACCAATTTATGGCAAAGCATAGAAACTCTTCCACTCAGTTCTCTCTCTGTGTGGATTACTGGAGGTACACATATACTTACAGTTAGGCAGGATGAATCATACACTTAAAATCTGCTAAAAGTTGTGTCTGTTTGCCTCTGGTCCAAAGTAACCGGTATGACAGCAACAGCCTGCTGCTGACGTCTTGTGCTTTCTTTGGTTTATAACATCTGTGTAGGCACCTGTGTATTAACCTAAGAAATCCACTACATGAGGAAAATCTTTAGGCTGTGGCTTGATAAGATCCTATAGCCTCTATGCACCAACAGATGCATCACAAAAGGCCTGCAAGCAGCATGTCCTTATGCATGGTGTTAGGAGAAAACAACTGCTTGGCTCAGATATGGCTATCTGTGTAAAGAAAGAGACTGTGTCTGATCCGGATCAGCTTTGCCAGATTCAGTCAGAAAACTGAAGTGTAAATGAAGCACTGTCAGAAAGAGTATGTTATCAGCTTACATACATGCACACACACAAATTGCTGCCCTGCAAAACATTCCAGTTTTGACTGATAACTTGATAGCTTCTTTGCAGTACTTTTAGCATCTCGAGAAAATCTGTAAGATATACTACAAATGCTACAGTAAAATTGTCCTGTTACCTGTAACTAAATAAAATTTTATGCTTGGCTGCTCTCTGGAGTAGCCACTTCACATCTTCAAGTGTTAATTTAAGTGGCTGAATTAAGAATCTAAGATACCTCCCCACACATTCAGCAGAGCATCCAGATTGCTCTGATCAACCTCTAGAAGTGGGCAGTACATTGCCTGTATAGAGGCCACAGGCTCTAAATTTGATGCCTAAATTAAATGGTACAGTATACACTAACACATATGTTTATAGACACACAGATAATTAGTTAAATTCTAAAGTTCAGCCAGCGGAAGGGCTAGATAGTTCAACTGATGTGTACTCGAGCAGTTCCATGGCATGAAGATACAAGGTGAGAATCTGATTTGCCAAATTAGATGTGGCCTTCTGGGACCTTCAAAATCTGAAAGTCTCTTTTGGCTGGCTCTGCAGCAGGTTACCTGATACTGCAGGAAGGCTGGCTCAGTGCATAAAATCATGAAAAGCTGGAGAAATGTAAAGCTGTTCAGGAAGGACAAGAACAGAAGAGCGCTCATCTATAGTAAATACATTTTCCCTCACATGTAAAGTACAATTTTCCTTACCTTATGTTTCTAATTTCCCCTGAAGCTAGTGGTATTGGCTAAATACTTGACCCAGTTTTAATCAGTCATCACTTGGTCATACTTTCCTGGAGTAAATTAAACTTTTGTTTCAAGAAGGAAGGGCCACAGTAAGTTCACAGCCATTCCAGTATCATTTTGATTCTGCCTTCAGTTACCTGGGATTATGAGGAATCCTCACTGTTCCCATTGCTGTTCTGGGGGCAGCTGTCCAGCCCAAGTACATGGACTCCTTTCCTCATTCCCATCACTATTTCAGCAGAGTGCTGACTCAGACTTTATGCCTCATATCTCTGACTTTGGAGGCTGGATTCCAAAAATAATTTTGATAAGATCATTATGAAAAATCTGACTTCAAACTTTCCTTGCAGGCTCAGAGAAAAGTGAAGACAATGTCTAAGGATGCAGGAGAACACCATTCCATTCATGATTGGCATCAGAGTACAAATTCAGTGGGAAAGAAGTTTTGCTCTCAAAACCTAGATTCTATTTTAATTTTATAATAATAGCTGGTAAAAAAAATGTGAAATAAATAATTTACAATTCAAATAGTAATACATCTGCAATATATTAGAAATATAGTTTAAAAATTACTTTACTTCGTATTCTTAATTAGTATAAAGTTTAATTTTATGCTTTGTAAAGAAATGGTAGCTTTACTTGTTACCTCTGTCTCAGCAGAAAAAACCAAAAGTTCCTAAGTAGCTAAATAACATTGGGAAATTAAAAAATATTTTATTTTGCTTTTTTTTGGTAATAGAACAATAACCTTTAAAAATACATTGTTAAACATATGGGCTTGTACTAAAGTAGAATTGTATATTATTGTCCTGGTTTCGGCTGGGACAGAGTTAACTCTCTTAGTAGCTGGCACAGTGCTGGGTTTTGGATTTAGTGTGAGAATGATGTTGATAACACGCTGATGGTTTAGTTGTTGCTAAGGAGCGCTTATCTTCAGCCAAGGACTTTCCAGTTTCCCATGCTCTGCCAGCAAGCAGGTGTGCAAGAAGCTGGGAGGGAGCATGGCCAGGGCAGCTGACCCCAACTAGCCAAAGGGCTATTCCATACCATGGAACCTCATGCCCAGTATATAAACTGGGGGGAGCTGGCCGGGCGGTGCGGATCGTGGCTCGGGAACTAACTGGGCATCGGTCAGTGGGTGGTGAGCAATTGCATTGTGCATCACTTGTCTTTTCTTTTTTTTTTTTTTTTGTTGTTGTATTCTTTTTCATTACAATTATTATTATTCTTAGTTAGTAGTGTATTTTTATTTTTACTTTAGTTATTAAACTGTTCTTATCTCAACCCACGAGTTTTACTTTTTTTTTTTTCCTTTCCTCCTCCTCACCCCACTGGGAGGGGGAGGGGGAAGCGACTGTGTGGTGCTTAGTTGCTGACTGGGGTTAAACCACAACAATTATATACAGTAAGACAGTATATCAAATAGTGTCCTGCTATTTTCTTCGTGTTTGGTTTGATTGGACTAGGATATGAATGGGATGCAAAGTTTTCTGTCACATTGAAACAAAGCAAAAATATATTTAGAAGAATTTGTTATTTTACTGTAATTAGTTGAATATATTCTCTTTTATATATGATTTTTCATATATGAGCTCCTTTTTTCTTAAGGATTGAGAAAAAATATAAAGAAAATTTTATCTAGTGTCAGAATGCATTCAGAAAAAAATACATTGTAGATCGGAGTGTTAATATGTAATGATTTATCGAATTTAGGAACTGCTCAGATCACTGTGGTATACCCATAACAATTTTCATATTTGTTGAATCTACAATATTCCTTCAGGTTTAATCAACTAATAGATCTGCAAAGCTGAATAATTAGTTTACAATGTATTTTTCATGGCATATAACATCCATTTCCTCATTTCCCTGTGTCAGAAACATGTTAATAATCCAAGGTTTACTTCCATGATTATTACCTCAATCCACAGTTTATTTTATTCTCTGTATAATACACATAGGAGGCTAGGCTTTTTTAAGGAACTATTTGCTATGTGGTTTTGGTTTACTGTACACAACTACTAACAAATTCAATATGTAAATCACAGACTTGTCAGCTAGGAAAAGGTGTAAGCTACAACTATGATGCAGCAGCATAATCGCAAACCACAAATCTTAGCATTATTATACTGATTGTATTTGACTCATTCTGTAGCATTACCCGATAAAGAGTGATCAAACTTTTAGTTATTTAAAGGAGGGCATAAAGGAAGATGGGTCCATGTACTCTGATCCACTGGTCTCTCTTTTGCACTCACTTGGAGCTGTCAGACAGTAGCTCATATTTTTCTCAGCTTGACCTTGCTGAAGGTTCTGAGATGTTTCCTTTGCAGGTTCTTGAGACACAGATGTGTGCTGGACGCATGAATCTGGCATTAATACTAGAATATTATGGTCTACAACTGTTGAGACCTTGGTATATTCTTTGCTGGTTCCTGGAACAGTGTATTTTTCAGTCTTGCCACTATTTTCTTTATGTTTTAGTATTACTGCTGGCTCCTCATCTTGTCTGACTTTGTGAACTTCTACATAATCCATTAGTTTAGGATTCAAAAAAGGTGACTTGTCATTAGGTATGTTTTGTTTGACCTGCACTGTGGTTTGGTCAGTTTTGGAATGCAAATTCTCCATCTCTTTTTGCTTTTCCATGTTGTCATGGACAGTTTCAGTGATGATAGAATATTGTGACTGATGCTTTTCTTCATTTCCCACCAAAACTAGTGCAATGTTCACATTTCTGGTACTCCGTGTTATCTTATGTGCATCTACAGTACTGTGGTAGGCAAACATAGGAGGCTGATTATTAGGTAACTGAGCTGCAGGCCATGTGGACGATTTTGTACTCTCACTGTTAAAAAGGAGTGTTTTCCGTTCTGAGGCTATACACTGAGTTTCCCAGCTCCTTTTTCCTCCTTTATTTTCTTGAACATCTCTTACATCTTGTGTTTGAAGTGTTGGTGGAAGGGCGTGGGACTCCCTGCACTTCTCAGAAAGCAGAGAAGGGCTATCACAGCTCCCTCGTCCTGAGTCACTGTCTGTTTCCTTGGGTGTCATTTTTGCATTTTTACTGGGATGACCATTATCATGGCTTGGCATGAGTTGCTGATCCTCACTGTCCTCTACTTCCAGATATTCTATCAGTAGTTCCTCACAGTCTGATGTTGGAGGGAAACCATGGCAACCAAGAGCACTCAATAGTTCTTCAGATTTTCCTGTCTAAGGGCAAAATAAATAAGATATATTTTTTCACTGTTAACCTTAGGGTTTATCTGATTGGAACAATCTACATATTTAATATGCAAATACTTTAATATTTATATCACTAGACCTAAACTGAATTTCTACTGCTGCAGAAAATAGTGGAAGAACAGAAGAACATTTCTCGAGTTCCCTAGTGGGGAGACACAATCCCAGAATTCATGTTTCTAAAATGGGAGGACTAGGGAGCTTCTGGCAGGTAAGGGTCTCATGGGTTTAGCAAGAAGGAAATGGAGGAGAATGATAGAGCAGCCATGTCCTGTTTCCTCAGCATGGCAAGAGACTGTGGAGAGCAACTTCTGTAAGAACTACTAGGAAGATCACACAGGCATTGGCTCTTGTGGTGTCCCAGGGAACAGCTGTGGTTACGAACCCTGTTCTCAAACGCCCTCCTACTACTCTAGTGCAAGGCAAGACTGTCTCATACATACTTTCCACATGATCAACCTGAAAGTGTTGTTTATTTTTAACATTGATTAAATTAATTGAAGCTGTTTTATACTTTATTATGGTAATTGTTTTTGCTAGTATATAATTTGGAAAAGTAAGTAATGGTGAATTCTTTTGTTCTTATCAGTGGTATTCACCTCTAACAGATGTGTATCTATGCTTTTTATCTTTGGTCCCGGAACAGGTGGTAGGATAAAGGCTATCATTCTAAAAAAACCAGAACAAACACAGAAGGTATAAGTACAGGCCCTATCTCTCTATTTGTTCTCCCATTTCCTCGGAATGTGACTGACATTTTAAGCACTTCTCCCATATCTGATACCTGGACCTCTGTTTCCTGTCTACCTCTCAGGCCAGGTAATTTATAAATCCAGTTATAGTTCATAAGTTATCCTTAGTTGTATTTATAAGAAAGAGAATAGTACAAAAGTTATTCAACTGGAAAAGTAACAATGCTAATGTCCTTTTATTGTCCTTTGTCCCTTAACCTCCAGTTCTCTGATATCACTGTAACTTCATCACTGGCCAAGAAACAGCTATGTGGGGCACAGTTCAGGAAGACTAGTGGGCCTGTATGTACATACTTGACTGTCAGTTGACTACTACTAAACAGGGTTTATGATGAATGACTTCTGATGACTTTTCCCAACAACGGTTTCTCTCTCTTTCCTCTACTCAGCCAGTATTTTTTGCAAAACTTGTAGAAAAGTGATAATCTTTGCGACACCTTTCTCTTTCAGATTTGACTGAATTAGCCAGTGAATTAATACATTATTTGGGGAATTGACAGACAGGTGGGCAGAAAGACAACCTCATAATATAATCTTGTTTCCTTTAGGAAATTAGGCCAAAACCAAAAGGCATGTCTTCTACAGGAGCAGGGATACTCCAAATTATGTTTGCTGAATACTTACATGGCTAACCAGGATGGTCAGATCTAAGAGAGACATGTCTTTACCAATTGAGAATTTAGCCTGGTTTCCCTAAAGAACAGAAATACCTCTTTATCAGTTGTGAATTTAAAGTCAAATACCTGTAACTTATATTTTATAAGAGAACACAAAACCTATAGGAAATTAAATCAAATGTTAGAAGCCTATTTTTGAAAAGTTTGCTGAGATTTTCAACTCCATACAATTGTGAAATTGGTGACTTACCTGCACCCTTTCAAAACCATTGTCCAGCTCATGATTAAACATATAAGAGATGACAAGACACCCACGACAATCCACACAATCATATTTTTTAGTCTAAAGTCTAGGAAACAAACAGAATTATTTAAGGACACACATTTGGCATATGCATAGTCAGCATGCAAAAAAAGTCTCAAATTACTTTTATTTTAAAAATTGGTCTGAACTGCCAAATTTGGTATTGAATCTAGAGGCCTTTACTAGCATAGATTTATCTCAACAATCATTGTAATATCTGATAATAAATATACTTTTTATTAATGGCACTGTGCAGGAAATAAACTCTCTTGGAAAAATGATATAAAAATGTATGAAGAGGGAAATTTTGTCACAGCCAGTTATAGAAATTGTGTTCAAATCCACTTATGCCAATACTATAGTCATTTCATTATCAAATACATATCATATAATTAATTAAATGGTGGGTTAAATGATCTAGGACTAGATATTTTTAAGGATTTCTATTGTAACATGACACTTTTTACATTGAGGGGTTTATTTCAAATTCATTCCAGATAAAGAGTAATGAAGAGCTGTTACTGTCTGAAGGCAGTCGCTCTTTGTTGTCTACGTAGCAGTTTTAATACAGTTACTGGTATTCTTTTAATTAAAAACTACCATCATGAGAAACAGAAAGGACATGGTTTAAATAAGTAAGGAAATTGATTCACCTTCTTAACTCTGAAAAGTAATGAAGGGGAAAGCTAACTGAGTATGGTGCAGGGAAGCTGAGAATTCAGTTACCTTAGCAATGATGTTCTTGCCTGTCCTTGGGAAACTATAGGATGTCAATCCACATGGGTGCCACAAACAACTAACAAAAGTACTATATGAACTTCCATGTAATAACAATTACTGAAGGGATGCCTGGCCAGTCACCATTAGGGATCTGAATATACTTTTCTGAGCTCCATTCACTCCATGATCCATGGTGGTCTGATTTGCAGTGAATCTGTACAACATACTTCTTTCCTGGATTTAAACTAAACATTTTATATTGTGTTTGCTGTCCAACAAAAATAGCCTGGAAATGAAATAAAAATCATAAAATGCATATAAAATTAAGACATTTTTCTATGAAAATCACAGCTAGGTTTAAGTCTTGATAACCAAGTTGGGAATATAGAACGAATCTGGATAGATTCATAATTGTTATGCAGGCATGGAATAATGGTACATTTATTTTATTTCTATAGTTCAGCTTTCTAACATAATGCAGTGGGAATGAGATCTGGCCCTGGTATACTGTGCAAATTAAACTACTAAAAAAACCACATCATGAGCATATGGCAAATAGGGAGGAACTGTGGTAATGGTGGGAACTGCAATGGTGAGAGGAGGAGAAGGAGGCAAGAAACAGAGATGGGGGAAGAAAATGCAGAGAGAAAAGAAGGAATGTGGAGTTGGTGGAACTGCACAGGGTAGTAAAAAGTGGATCTTGCAATGGCCAGGGGGCTAGGAAGTGCAGTGGCAGGGGGAAGGAAGGAGGAGATACAGAGATGGCTGGGAAGTATTGCAGCAGACAAGAAGGGGATGCAGCCAAATACCAATAGCTGGAGTCTTTAATTTGTCACCCAGTTGTTTGAGTTGCAGATCTGGGGTATAGAAAATTATTATTATTATGTGGCCATGACAACTATCACCTAATGGCTGTTTGTACAAATTTAAATGATTTTACATAATGTCACTGAGCTTTCTGTTACCTAAGAAGTGCTTGTGGTTAAGAACAAATTATCACAAAAGAAACCTAAATGAGAACTAACAATTTAAACTCTAATGCCAATATGATTAATATATAATGGCCACAATTAAAAATAAGTACTTTATCACCTGCTATCACACAACAGCATCTGAGATATCAGTCTTCTCAGTAGGAAATCGTAGATCATACAAGCACTGCTTTTGAAAAAGGATGAACTATGCAGTGTGCCTGCTTCATTACATTCAAGCATGGGACCTAGCTGACAAAATCTAACTGATCAGAAAACATAATCTAGCAAAAACTTGCAACATCCTTACCTCCCATTCCTCTCCTTCTTCAGGCTTTAGTCACAACTCATATTCAAGGGTAAGCCATCCAGATCTGACATCAGCCAGTGGGGGTGGAGACCATGTCAAGACCAGATATGGTTTTCTATTTATTGACTTTTTTAATTCTAGGGTTACATTCACAGGAGGATCTGGCTGTACTGTTAAAATAAGGGAACTGACAATAAGAGTCTAAATGATTTTTCCTTGCATCTTAGGAGGAAATATAAAAAGGTGTGAGTGGTGAGTTGCCACCTCCATTGTGTCTAGTAACTTAGAACTGGTGCTGGAATACAGGGATCAAGAAGTTCCTGATGAAGTAAGCATGGATTTATGAATTTGAAGAAACTGAAGAACAGTAAATATGTTGAATTCATATTGAGATTTGCCTTAATCATTCATCACCAGAAATCATTTTTTCTTACATTACCATTTATTGTTGCTCTTCCCTACAACTATGTTTCAAAGTTAACATCTTTAATGCTGTGTTATGAAAGTTGTGTTTTACCATAATCTTATCAAAATTGGCATATACATTTAGGAATGCTGAAAACACAGATTTAGCTGATAAAACTCCCCCCCCCCATCTTTTACATTCAGAAAACACAACAGCATAATCCCTGCATGCATATGTAGGGATATTTAAAAATTAAAAACCAACAGCCCTTAATATTAAAGCCCTGTCTATACTTCAAAAATAAACCAAAATGAAACGCAGGTTTCTGCCACAGTCAGGCTTGCAGCTGCCTCACTTCAGAGGTAGAGCTTCTGCATATCATGCATGTATTCTACCACTGTCTGATGCAAAGCTTCATCAAGTAAGTAGCCAGGGCATGGAGGTAAAATGTAAAGCCTTTTCTCCAGGAGCCCTTTTCCAGTTGCCAGGCTCCTGGAAGCCACATCCTTGATAACAAAATGGTTATCGGTGATAATGTTCCATTCCCTTAGAAAAAAAACCTAAATACTTGTCCACAGTCACTCTGGAAAAAATCTGAGAAAAGAGATTATCAGTACACTGCTATAAAAAGCACTGATTCAGCTTCTCTTGGGTCTGGAAACTACTTTTAAGTAATCAAATTTAAGTATTATTAGTTAAAAGATCAATTTGATTTCAGTTGCTGATAGAGTGGAAAAGGATTTTAGCTGGATGGTGTTTCTTAGGGCTTGACTGAAAGAAATATGGAAACCCAATAAATGGTTATCTGAATGCAGTTTTAAAGCTTTTAGCATTTTTAGGCTTCCTTTGAAAATAAAATGCTAAAGGGATGAATATTGATAAGATCTTATTTGTTCTTACATGTTTTTAACTTGGATATAATACTATATATGAGAAGAGCTGGAATTAAAATTCTTGTGTCAAAACCCATAATTTTGAATTATTTGGTTCCACAGAAAATACTTTTTATCTCTTACCTATGTAAGTCACATCCACATAATGAGGATCAGAGATGTTACTTCCCATTTCATTAGTTGCTCTCACAGTAATATTGTATATGGTCCAGAAAGAAGTGTGTTTTTTATTGAAGTAGCATGAATTGGGACCCGCAGTTCTGTAATCTGGACATTCATAAACTTCTTGTTCTCTGAAATGAAAGAATCACAGTGATTAGGTTTGGGCTGGATCAGATTTTTCATGCCTGGCAATGTGAAGAAAATCAGAAAACTGCTTTCAGACTAAAGAGTCATTGGACAATTCCAGAGACTGTAGTAAGCATTTTCCCCCCCAAAATAACTACAAAGCCTGAAGAGTTCAGGCTTCTGTAGATGCAGCAGTGGGCTAGTAGAGTGCAGCTCTTACTTTTCTGAATGCCATTGTCCACTGCATAGCTCTTACAGGTTCCAGAGAGCCAGTGGAAGTGATTGCTGAAGTTTTCTAACCCATCTATTAAAAACTGAGTATTTCCAATGTTCATTTCACACTTACATTAATTCTGCATATTACATTAATATGCTTTCAGAATCTATTTTGGTCTTACATCACCTGTTCCTCAAAAAAAATGTAATTTGTACCTGTCCTCCAAATCCATTCCCAAGCTTCGCAAAGTGAGCATGGATAGGAGAGAAAGTTGATGGTGAGTATGTAGTACTTGTTTCCAGGTTCCTCTGAGATGCAGAATAACAAAAGGTGTGGATGTGGGCCTCACACTCTGCCCTGGCTGGCTGGACCAGTATCTGTCTTTTTCCACTAAGACCTGGCTTTCAGCTGACAAGTATAGAGTTTAGCATCCAGTTAGGTCAGTGCAAGGCTGTGCAGTGCTGGGTGAAGCAAAAATAGTTCACAGGACCCAAACAAAGTATTGACTACTCCTTTAAAATGAATGTTTGGCACTTGATCTAAGTTCCAGGACTGAGATTACTGCAGAAGCCATGAGGCAATCATAATACCTATAAATACCTGTGCAAAATAAGCATTATCAGAAGATGAAAATTTTAATATCTGGTCATTTTGGAAAGCTTTATTTCTGGGGCTGTGTGGCCAAGGAGCTGTGTATTTGTATTGCAAACACTATTATGCAGTTGCTGTGCCATGGCAACTTTCAAGGCAGTCTACCCATGCCAGAAGAATTCACAGAAATTTGAAAAACCTGACATTATAAAGAGATCCTCTTTCAACCTTAAATATGTTGCTGCTAGTGCTATTCCAGAATATGTCACTTGCACAAAAGCATGTGCTATGGAAAATGACATCTCCTAAATGCAAAACCAATCAATCAGGCTTGATTTTCCAGGTCCTTCCGATAAAACACTGAATAATTATACACAGCTTATTACCCTTCTTTGCTGTAAAGCAAAGCTTAGTTAGTAGGATGTCCTCCATCTGAACCAGGTTTCCACCAACAAGTAAATGTTTCCTTTTCTGGAGAACGGCATTTTATTATTGTAGGCTTTTCAGGAGGCGACTCTCCTGCAAGAGATAAAGAAATGAACTAATTAGTAAGCTTAATGCATTAGGTCAACCCTGAATTTATAAAACAATGATGTCAAGCAGAGCACAGGAAAATACTTTTTTTCTACAAGGAAAGAAAGTTTTGCTTCATATTAGCATAGGAAAGGAAGGACGGTTCAGTGATTAGGGCAGCAGCCTGCTACTTTGTCCTGGATTCAAAATCCTTTTCCACTGCAGCTATGCTGAGGAACTATGTTTTAGTTCCCTGTCTGTGGCTCTTCTCTGCCCCCAAATCTGATAAGGGATGCTCAAATACTGTCATAGCAGGTTCTGTAAAATGATTTAAAATACACTCTGCTATTCAATCTATTTTCTACATAAACCACTTTTCCTTCAAAAAATGTGTTTTAAGATGCTTCTGATTATTTAAAAAATATGCTGTCATTTGTTTTGGCTTTCACAGGAAAAAATTAAGAACATAAGTGTTTGCCCATTTGTTTATGTCCTTGCCAGTAATTCTCTTCTGAAGTACCTATGCTGAGCTGACTCCTAAGATACAAAGAAGCAGCTCTCATATTTCCTTCTACAGTGATGTTATGCTCAGTACTCAGGCTACTTACCTGATTGCTGCCAAGCAATTTATAATTATTTGGATTCTTGATGATGTTGTTATAGACTCAGGCAAAGCACTTAGAATAGGGCAGAGGAAATGCTTAAATTTTGAATAGGATGATGCTAGTCAAAACCCTGATGCGATTGAAACTTTTGCAGTTATGTATTTGTGGCAAAATATGGACTTATTTCATTAATAATATATATTATTTTCTACTATTTAGAGTAGCAACATTGATTTTCCAAATTTCTAATTGCCTAAGGCAGATCTGAAAATGGGACATTTAAAAAATATTTTTCTATTAACAGTACTTCAGCAATCTCCATGTCAAATAATGAATAATACAAATAGTGACAGAAGAAAAATTGAGACAACCTGTCTAAAGTGTCTGACAAAAAAAAAAAGTCATACATATTTAATGTGTCCACTCAAACCCAACAGAACACAGATAATTATTTCCATGTGATAGTAGCTGCAGTGTTATGCTCTGTTAGATATGGCAATGCTTTCAGTCCAGTTACTAATGAACAAACAAATGACTCTTACACAAGTACCACTACCTGGTATCTTTAGTTACAGATGAAATCAACATGATTTTTAAATAGAGGGACAGGAGCAAAAAATTATGTAGGCACACCTGTATCAGAAGTGACTTTCTAGTAAATCCCAGCCTGTTTGTCATAGCCAGTTTCAGCAGAGGCCAAGGCCAAGGTGGATCAACAAGAATAAATACACAATTACACACAAAATACGGTAAGATGCACTAAGCTGTTCCTCCAGCATTATGAAGTATCTGTGTGAGGAACTGGGTTTTCAGGGCTGCCATTTAGGCACCTTTCACAACACTGAACTGGCTAGAATTTAAACACAATTAACAGAACAGCAATCATCCACTCACCAATGGGGATCTGAATGCATCTTTCGGAGCTCCATTCACTCCATTCTCCAAGGTCTAACATGCAATGGACCTGAACAACATACTTTACCCCAGCATGTAACCTAATCACTTTGTACTGTGTCTGCACTCCAACAGATATTGTCTGGAAAAAAAAATGGACTGGAAAAATAATAAAGAATTGGGCCATTTTAAAAAGTAAACCATAAAGGAGTATGCTTGTGTCACTGACTTTTGAAAGGCAAGGGTTTCAGTCAGGTATTTTAAGATGTTAATTACAAAGCAGCAAAGGTAGTGACTGATTTAACACAAAAACTCACTTCATTGACACTGAGATTCTGGTACTCGAGAACATATAGTTAATTGTAGACTTCTTATAAGTTAGTACTCCATCAGATCCACAATGCAAGGAACACTATAGGTAGTCCAACCCACAGATTAAACCCTCTGTGTAATACTTCTTAGCAGCTATTTTTAGTGATCATTATTAAGTAAGTGCCTTAGGCCCTTTGAATCTCTCTTCAGAAGTCTTTCAAGACACATAGCTTTCTCCATTGACAAGGCAACAATAATTTAGGTAGCCTTGAGGCCATCTATGACTTTAAGAATGATATTTTATCCTGGTATCCCAGCTGTGGGAGTACTGTGGCTCACTCCTAGCGAAATGGCAACAGCTGGGAACATCAATGTAAATAGCGTGTGTGAGTAGGACACCCCAAACTTTCTGAGAGGGGTTGCCCCCAACTGATCATGTTGAGGAAGATGATGACTCCAGTCCAATAAAATAGTAATTAGGGAATGACTGAGAGACTTCTGAAACAAAAAAGGTCAGCTTGAAAAGCAGTATTAAAGCATGAAAATTTGTAATAGTGGGTGTGTATACACAGACACTGGAAACAGCAGTAGCTGAAGTTTAGTTTGATGCTATCAGAAGCTGCTCTGCTAGCATCATGACCTCTGCCTGGGCCAGACAGAGCAGCCTCCCTCTCTGATACTGTGAGTAGCTGCACTCCAGACAGCCTAGGCTGCAGCAGGCAGGGACCCACACCTGGGTGTATGCGTGTGACTGCTTTCTCATTGGTGTGTGGCTTAGTAAACTGTAGGAAGGGGCACGGGTTCACATTAAGTTAAAGCATCCATGTCCCCTGCAGAAGGGGCTATAAATAGGGGAGTTTGTACTCCCTGGAGGGTGGGGTGTGTTTGTGATTTACCCTTCCTGGGAGAGGGGAATTTATGTATATAGCATGTTTCTGGGACTAGTTATAGGAATATGTTTATAAATTTGTAGGTGTCTATTAATATTTTAAAGTGCCTAGTATTGTGATTTATCTGTTATATTGCTGATACTGACCTTGACTCCATAGTTAACTGATTGCTCATTAATTACATCTTAATGAATCGATACACTGCTTTGATCCTGATTTGGTTTAAACTATGTGAACTGAACAGTCTCTTACTGTGATACTTGGGAACAGAAACATTGATGAAAATTACAATTAAATATTAAATCAGTAGACTAAATAGTGGGGGGTTTATTTTTTTTTTTAGTATATGACATTAGGACAATTATACAAATACCTTGAATTTCACTGTCTCTACAAACCACTACAGTATTTCTCTTTATTTAATCAGATTTGGTTACATTAATTTTGCTATCCTTACAGAAACTAAAGTGTTTATAATACCAGTTAAATTCAGACAAGAGAACTCACTGAAAAGAGCATTTATACAATAATTATATTTTTCCATTACCTTCCACTCTTCCTTTTCCTCAGGTTTTAGTCGTAGCTCATAGTGATATACATGCGAATTAGAGCTGACATCAGCTAATGGAGGTGGAGACCATTTTGCCCAAAGGTACATTATACTAGCAGATGTTTTTGTTTCTAGAGAGAGGTTCACAGGAGAATCTGGCTGAACTGTATAAATGAAAAATTTGCCATTAATGATTTAATTTTCTCTCAGAAAAGGTACCTCCTTTATGGTTTTGTATTTCATCACATTAATTTCAGATCATTCAGCGCTTCTATAAGGGAATAGTACAATAGCCTTTTTTCCTTTCTCCCTAATAATTTTTAACTGGCTACTGATTTACCACAGTATCAGCAAATCTTAGACTTTACTCTGAATTTGTCAGGCTAAGGAAATACAAATCATAATTTCATTAGGTCACTCTTGCAAAATGAAAATGTCAGATATTTCATAGCTAAAAAGACTAAGTACATTTATCATTACAATGTGTAGAGTATGCGTATGCAGAAAGCAGAATGGAGTTAGGAATATGAAATACTACAAAATACCCACAGAGTGCTTAGGCAGTTATTTTTACACACACACACACACCCCCCCAAGACTGCAATGCCAGCAGCCAGAAATGTGTTTACATTTGGAAAATTTAGTCTGGGACATTTCAGGTAGCTTGACCTAATTGGAAAGTTTTATAATCTGCAGTGCTAGGAACTGTCATTGAGTCTAATTGAAATACTAGAGATAACTAGAAACTGGAGCAAATTTTTCAGCCAAAATTAAAATGATAATAAAATATGTAGTTACTTAATTTATAAGTAAAATGCAGTTTTCACATAAATTACAGCTGCGTATTTTAGATCATCTGTAGATAAACACTCCTCCACAGCAAGTTTCACATCATGAGGAAAGAAATCTTTCACCACTACTTGTTCTGGGTGTAAAAATCACATATGTCTCCTAGTTTGTTTTCCATTTCATTCTTCCCTTTTTACCTATGGAGGTCACATCCACATACTGAGGATCTGAGCAGTTACTTTCAATCATCTCATTCGTTGCCATTACAGTGATATTATATGTTGTCCAGGGATTAGTATGGTTTTTATCAAAGTAGCAGGAATTGGGACCTGATGTTCGGTAGTCTGGACATTCATAGATTTTTTCTTCACTGAAATAAAATTATTTTAAAAATTAAAAGTTTAGGAAATGAAGCAAAGCAGATAATTTTCTAGTAATGGCCTAAGTTCAGCAAAGAAATTTAAAATGTTTAACTTTAAACCTATATCTAATCCCACCTCTGGGAAACATTTCAGCGAGTGTCAAATGCTATTACCATAGATGCTTCATTGCTATTTTTACTGCAGTTGTTCAGGATGAATGCTTTTATCCCCTTTTTTTATACATAGGAATATGTTGACAAAAGAATGGAAAGAGAAATTTCCAGAGACAACACAAGGCAATTTTTAAAAATGTTTAAAAGCAAGTTAAAAGGCAAATTAAACACATTCGCTTTGACTAAAGAAGAAAAGTTGCTAAATATCTTCTTTACATATTTTCACTGGAAAGTAACCTGATGGGCCCTATGGCAGAGGAGTGTTTTATTGATTATTTTATTTTCAGCAACAAGTTGATTTATCTGCTTTTTAACATGATCATCATCACAACTGTCTCATCAAAAAATATTTGATTAATTCATGATCTCTTACCTATTACCTTCATATGAGTCTTCGGCTTTTTTAGGAGAGGGATTGTTTTGTACTCAATTAAAGCTGAACTGGGTGATGTACTCAGAGCCTATCCCAGGTGTGAAGAACTGCACAAACCCAAAGCACCAGCTGAGATGGTTCAAGGATACACTTTAGTCCCACTGTTATTAGCACCACTAATAACAAGGTCTCTTAGTTTCTAGGCAGTTTTGTCCCAGTTCACAAAGCAAAGATGGGAGTAAGGAGACTGTACCTGAGAGACAATGAGCTAACAGCAACTGTGGCCCAGATCTGGAGTGCTTGGCAATGCCTGGTGTTCAGCAAATTTAATAAAACTGATAAGCGTCTATATCCACTCCTAAGCAGGACTGTTCTGGGCTGTGTGACTTAAAATGCTCATAAAAAGTTTTATTCTGATTGAGATTGAAACACCTGGACTTTCATAAAATAAAAGCTCTACAGATCTGCTCGCTACAGATAAGGGAAGCATCATCTCTCTCTCAGATCATTTTTAAGTGTGGTAACTTCATTAAAAGCTGCATCTTTCCTGATCAATTAATAACAAATAATTTGGAGTTTATTTAATTTAAGCAGGGAAGTCTGAGGCTTTACCTTATCTATTCTGAACCTCACTGGATTTAATCTCTGAGCCTCCCTGCTTACTTGGTTCTGTTCTGAGACCTCTCTTTTTTCAGGAAGAAAGGGCAGTTATACAAAGAAGCACAGGTTAAGCAAAGTTGCTAAACATATACACATTTTATTCTTAAACAGGATGAAGGAGTCACAGACTTTACCAAAACAGTAACTTTTGAGATGCAATACCCACATCTGATTTTACTCCATTTTGTGAACCATGAGGTTGACTACAAATCCAGAAGGGGAAGGAAGCAAAGACTCTCTATAGATTTTCTCCAGATGGGGGTGTGCTGTGCATGGTAATGGAAAAGCTCCTCAGCAAGGCCCTGAGGGCACCACCAGCCCTCACTGCCCCTGCCCAGCCTCCCCAGGGCCTCCCCTCACCTTGCCTGTGGCCCAGGTCCCCATTTCAGCCTGCCGCAGCAGGGCTGGTCTCCAGCTCCCCACAGCCCTGTCCTGCCCAGCCATGGGCCACGCTGAGCCAGCCCCGACCCACAGGCTGACATCCTGGCCCAGCCTGGCCTTGGCCTGTCCCCATCCCCAAGGAGGTGCCCAGGGCTGGGTTGTCCCCAGCCTGCCCTGCTCCCTGGCTGGGGCAGTGGGATGGGCCCTGGATGGAGGCCCTGCCCTGCCACCCTGGGGGAGCCCCCAGGGAGCCCACGGCCCTTGTGGTGCCCTGATGCTCCTCTCCTCAGAGAAGCACACCATTCAGATAAAAGCTGTGTGCCTCCTGATAAGATGGACAAACTACATCTTTCCCAGTATGCGTTTAGATCAGGGGGATTTTAGCTCAGATGAGTTTCAGTAGGAACAGGCTGAAGGTTTGGGATTGATAGTAGTAATGTTTTCTTCCAACAAGGGAAAGCCATTCATCTCATGTAGCCCTTGTTGGCTATCTGAGGTTGAACATGGATTAATAAAAATGGCTTTATAAATTAATGTTATCATTCCCTCATTCTGTCATAATCATCACTTGATCACTTACAGAACACTTATGCACCGCTTGTTACCTGTCCTTGCTGTAGAACAGGGTGTAATTGGTAGGAAGTCCTCCATCTGAACCAGGCTTCCACCAACAAGAAAAGGTTTCCTTTTCTAGAGAACGACATCTTATTATCTTAGGTTTTCCAGGGTATGATTGACCTAGGGAAGTGCAGAAATCCATCTAGTTATATTAGAGTTGTACAATGTTTTTCGTTGTTGTTGAATGATAAATTCACCAAGGAATGTTTTTTTGAGGAAAATAAAATTATTTGAAACTATAGACTGAATTTGGCAAATAAATCTGCCTGGAAAAAGGGTCAAAACTTTCAGAAAAGTAAATATATTTTACCTCAAACTTCTAAAATAGCTACTAATATTTTTTTACTTCTCTTTTTCAAATGAAAATTTCATTTTTACCTAAACTTAAAAAGTGTACAGTTATCTCCAAATTAAATTAAAAAAACTTGGAAGTAAATGTATGACTTTTTGGTTTTTTTCCTAAAATATCCAAATTTTTTATCTTTGGGTCATCTTAAAATTAAATTTCACCTTCAGCTTTGCAACAGAACCAAAATTCCACTATTTGCACATATTTGGGGTAAATTATAGGTAAGACAAGTTATAAAAAGAAGGAATCAACGGGCTGAATGGAGTATTTTGTGTATTGGCAACCTGAATGTATCATTATTTGAATATTCCCTAATAATCCCATTTAAGAATATTTCCTGTTAAGACTACTTGTCATTAACTTCTAATAAGAACATAGAACATAAATTTACATACATTTTGACATAAAAAGCATGTGGCTTTTCAACCTAAGCTTAGCTTTATTTCATTAAAGTTCCATACCATATCTCTAATAGTGTTATTATTCATATGATGCTAATTCCCAAGAAGGTGACAAGGACGGAGTGAGTGCAGGGATGGAGTGAGTGCCTTTCATCATCACCACCACATAACCATTAAATTAATACTATAAAAAGAAAAGAGGACTCAAGCCATTTTCATAATCTCCATACAAAACTTTAAAAGAAAGTAATTTAAATATGTACAGGCTCCAGTGATGGTCAGGATAGATCAGGTAAAGCCTCAGACTTTTCTAGAGAAAGTGTTTTAAAGAAAAACAAGTGTTTCAGGAAGTGCTATACTTACCAGTCAGACCCACTGCAGTCAGAGCAAGTAGCAAAATAATTTGAACTGATGATATCAATTTCTGCTTCATGATGTCTGCTTCTCCTCAGAGGGAATATCAGATCAAGGGCTCACTGAAAAATACGCCATCATGCAATAGTCAATAACAATGCTTAACATGTAATACATATCACTTGGCTTGATCAAAGACCTTTTTGAATTACAGCTAATTGATTCTTGTTATTTCTCAAAAAGGTGCAGCAACAGCTACATTTCCACTTCAGAAGTAGAAAACCTGAATCAGAGAGTAGTAAGTAGGTCTTCCTGAAGGTCTTTTGTTGATCACATCCATTGGTCCCTCCTCGTCTTTCCAGTCCATTACTGCCAATGCATTGGCATACGATGATGGTGCGCTCCGTACAAACTTCCGCCACATGGGTCGTGCGCATTGGACTTCATCTGGATCTGTGGGTAACCGCCCATCATCTGGGTCATAATAAACCATCTCCCGCACGGCTAATTCCCTCAGGTACTGGATACCTCTCTCCATGGTGGTCCACTTGCCTGGGTGACATACAACATCTTCCTTGAAGGGATACCTTTCCCTCACACCCGATAGAAGTCGCCTCCAGAGGCTGAGGGCTTGTGTCTTTTTTCCAATTGCCTTGTCAATGCCCCCTTCCCTAGAAAGGGATCCCAATTGCTTGGCTTCCTTACCCTCTAATTCCAAGCTACTGGACCCATTATCCCAGCATCAGAGCAGCCAGGTGATGATGTGCTTGCCTGGATGACGGCTGAAGTCTTTTCGCATATCGCGCAGCTCACTCAGGGATAGGGATCGGGTGATTATCTCTGGTTCTGCCTCTTCCTCCTGTTCTCGTGATGACCCTGGTTCACCTTCATCCTTCGCTAAGCGAACTGATTTTTTTGTATATTTCTTCTTCTCTATAGGGGTGATGATTGATATTGGCACCGGTTGATTCTCTAGTTCAGCTCCATCATCCATCGCCAAGGTTTGAGTAGCCACGCTGCTTGTCGCTGGGGTTTGAGTAGCCACAGTGCCTGTTGCCAGAGTTTGAGTAGCTGCAGTGCCTGTCACCAGGGTTGGAGTAGCTGCAGTTGTGGGAGCTGATCTCTGGGTGGTATTTTTAAATAGTTGTTTAACCCTGGACAAGATCTGAACCACATTCAGGAACAGGCTGATTCCTAGCAATAGGACCATACTAAGTTCAACATCCCAAGGATATTCAAAATTTACAAACTCCTTCAATGCTATTGTAATTAACCTGGCAGAGAAAGGGAAGATGTCCCCAATAGGTTGGCTCCCCGAGGAGAAAAGGTAGAAAGTGCAATTATTAATATTCTCTAGGAGATGGCACCCGAAATGCGGAGATGTCTCCTCCATAGATTGGCTCCCAGAGGAGAAAAGGTAAAAGGTACAATTATTAAGTCTCCCATAGGCGGCTCCCGAAGTACAGAGGTGACAACAATGCCGAGTACAAACACCCGATTAGTTTCACGGCTTGCACTTCTATCATATCATAAACCAGTGTTACAAACAACAACAACATGATAACTCTAGCCTGGTTCCCACAGATGATAAACAGCACAACAGGGAGCATATACTGCAAGTAGGGCATTACATAACGCAACTTCAAGAACCACACCACCAACTTTGAGAGCAAAAGAACCCACATTGTAACCAGTAACTATCAAACCAATACAATGAATACTTGTAACAAGTTTGTTTTAACACACTCTGATCAGATCCGTCATTATCTCAACCCTTCGAGCCCCACGTTGGGCGCCAAAAAGGGCTGTCGTGGTTTAACCCCAGTCAGCAACTAAGCACCACGCAGCCGTTTCCCCCTCCCCCCTCCCAGTGGGGTGAGGAGGAGGAAAGGAAAAAAAAAAGTAAAACTCGTGGGTTGAGATAAGAACAGTTTAATAACTAAAGTAAAATATAATACTAACAATAGTAATAATGAAATATAATAATAATAGTAATGAAAAGGAATATAACAAAAAAAGGAAGGGCGGGGGGAAAGAAAAAAAACCAGTGATGCACAATGCAATTGCTCACCACCCGCTGACCGATGCCCGGTTAGTTCCCGAGCCACGATCTGCGCCTCCTGGCCAACTCCCCCCCAGTTTATATACTGGGCATGAGGTTCCATGGTATGGAATACCCCTTTGGCTAGTTGGGGTCAGCTGCCCTGGCCATGCTCCCTCCCAGCTTCTTGCACACCTGCTTGCTGGCAGAGCATGGGAAACTGGAAAGTCCTTGGCTGAAGATAAGCGCTCCTTAGCAACAACTGAAACATCGGAGTGTTATCAACATCATTCTCACCCTAAATCCAAAACCCAGCACTGTACCAGCTACTAAAAAGAAAGTTAACTCTGTCCCAGCTGAAACCAGGACAATGGTTCAAATGTCTTGTTTTTTAAAAATACTTGCTTTAATAGAAAAAATAATGCCCACTGTCATAACTATATCAAAAGTGTGCCTCCCCTATTTATGACTTGAAAATGTTTTCATAAAAGGGTAACTAGCATTATTGAAGATGCTGTGAGGGAATGCCTCACTTTTAGGACTGAATACATTCTTTTGTAAGGGACACAGTGGACACTGATTTGCCAGAATGTCATGCAAAACCAAGGGTTGAGTAACTGATAATTAAAAGATCATATGCCTCCTTTTTGAAGGTTTTGATTTAATTCCAACAAAGTTATTACGTTCTGACATTATAGTTGAATTTCCCCTTTTAACACAGCTGTTATATAGTATACAACAGCTGCACATTGTACCCCAGAAAACAGTGCACCTTGATGGAAATGGAAATGATTACTGGGGTTTTAGAATACACAGAAGTGCTAGATATTCCTGTAAAATAATCCTACTCTGCAATTAATAATATTATGAAATTGTAGGTTTGAAAACTGTGCTTACAATGCTACTAGATTAGTTAAATGCCAATACTGAAATCAGGTGCTATGGAGCAGGGTTGAGAGAATAATGTCCTTGTCCTACTTGAGCTCTAGTTCTTACATTCTTTTCTCTCTCTTTCTTGGCTATGCTGATGGATACTTTTCTTGAGATTGACAGAGAAGTCTTTACTCAGTCCTGCACAGATGGAAAAAATTTCTATCATCTGCAGTGTTTTCAGGCTTGCAGGAAGAAGAACAACTGTATAGCATCCACTGGCAATGACATTTTGTCCATCACAAGCTTTGCTCGTTCTGCCAAAGAAATCTAAAGCCCAAAGTACTTTACCAATCTGTACTGAACAAGATTCACATTCCCACTAGCTATGATGATAAGCAGCGTTTGTCTTTTAGGCCTGGGGGAAGGCAATTTAAGGAGTCTCAAAACACCACAGTTCATTACCATTTGAAAGGCTGAATTACAGCTGTATGAAACCAAGTACAAATAAAGAACAAAATAAAGCAAGAATGTGACAGTCTGCTATACCATCCAGAAACCTACTGGACATATATTCAACTATACTGTGGGCATTGCATGAATCTGCCTTCCCACACTGAGTTCTCAAATGCCAACACTGATATATGTCCCTAATCAAGACTTGGGCATTGCTATCACTAGATGTGTTTCTGAATGACAGTGATGGTTGGGATTATACTGAAAATTAAAGCTGTGGATGTGCAGTGTGTCCAGAGCTCTGTTTTCCCTCTCTGAATGAGACCTAATTGGAAGTCTCCAAATTCTGAATCTCTCAGGCACTCAATACAGCCTTCATGGAGGTGTATAAGCTCCAGAGAAGATAGGGAGTTCAGACATGCCTCTGTTCTGAATTTCTTGTGACTGATTCCAGGTGGCTATTTTTAGCATGTAGGTTTTGTGGAGTGCTTTGTGGGGATGCTTAGTTCCTTCTGTTGGCTATATAAGGGAAGTTAGACATCCAATTAATTTCTTGGGACCAAGCACTTCATATTTCTGTGTTGCATAAACTGGAAGCACCTACAAGTTCTTTTAGATTTCACCTGAAAAGCCTATATCAGGGTTTCTAATATATTTTTTCCTAAATTTCTCTCTTAAACCTTCTCCTAATGACCCTTTGTAGTCCTTCCTTTGATTAGCAGTCAATATGTGATGATGAATGGAACAATTTCTCTCACTCATGGAGATGCACTCCTCAGTCTGAAAGACTTAAGTCATTTTTGAAAAAGAAAAATCATGAAACCCCAGATTCTTGAAAATATTTTAGACACTTAATTCTCCATCAAAGTATTTATGCACCTAACTCCTATTGATTTTACAGAACTGAGCCTGAAACTATTTTAAAACTCTCAACATCTAAACTGACAAGAAAGGCCAAGACAACAGGAAGAAAACACCGTTATCCTTACTTTACAGATGGGGAACCAAGACAGAGAACAATGATGTACTTTGCTCAGACTCATACTAGAAATGTAACAAAAGCTAAAAACTGATCCTTTCCTACTAGTTTTTTTTTTTTCTGAATACCACCTCTACTGCCTTTGTTTTCCCAATAAAACATGATTTAGCTAACAGTGACAATCTTCCTCTACCAGTCTCACAGCTCCTGAAGATTCTATTTTCTTCCCTGGTGGTCTGTACATTTAGCCACAATTTCAGGATTATTATTATTCTTACAGCAGTCTTTTACAGACAAGAAAAGCATAAGCTGTAAAGAGTAAAATTTTAGAGTTTGAAAGTTAGAATTTAAATTAGATCTTGAAAATTGCTCTTGAAATATGGTGGAAGTTCATCTCTACCAACTACCAAGCCCAACTCTGCAGTCATTATCTTACTATAATACTTTTAAATATTATTTATATATAGCATAGTCATGAAATATAAAGTCCAGTTTCCTACCTAAAGGATTCATGTGTGCGAGGAAGATTTTTGTTCCTCTCTTTCATGAATGTCAGATCACTTGATAATCTGCAAGAGAAAAAAAGAGTGTCAAGTGTAAACTGGTGGCTTGTCTTGCTGGGATGTGTGCCTGATCACCATAGTCTACCCTATATTCTCATTAAGTCCTATTTCTAACTATCATCTGTCTGGATGTTCTCTGTTCTGGGTGGGTACATTTGGATGCTAGTGAACTTTCAGATGGATTAGCTGTTGAGGAGTGGGATTGCAAACCTCTGGGCTCATATGCAACTCCCCAGCAACTGGGGAGACCAGAGGATCTGAGACCAGCTACTGGGTCAACTGAGTATCTAAGACCAGCTACTGGAGAGATCCATTTTTTTGTGCAAATACACATATATACATATATATACATATACTAGCAGACTTATGTCTGTGTTGATGTGTGTGGCCTCTGTGTGTGTGTGTGTATTGTGTCTGCTCCCATCGGGAGCTACTTTGCTACTGGCAGAACCTGAGGATATGGACCTGCAGCAGCCTCACATCTAAGGGGCTACCTGATTCAGTTGCCTCTAACAGACTGAAATTAAATGTTTTACCAAAAAAAGCCACTATGTTTAACTGACTGTTCTTTGTCATCCCATCTGACTACACTATGCTGTGAAGAAATAATTTAGATGAGCTTCAATGGGCAATTTATCTACCAGAGCAAGAAAAACTATTTATACATAAAATTATTAACTTTGAAATTACTAACTTCATCATCCTATTTCTTATGAAATTTTCTCTCTTAAAGCAATTTGAAACAAAGTAGAATATTTTTACAACTAACATCAAGAATGGTCTGGATCACCTGGACACCAGGTGGGAAGCTGTATTACTCAGTTACCAGGGTATTCTTTTGTTTGGCTCCATTTCAGTAAAGCTAATGAGAACAATATGCTCGCTCACCATGAAATTATTTGGCACCTAGACATTATGCCATTACAGAGGATCAGATTTAATTGAGGGTGATAAACGGTTTCTTTTTTATGTGCATATATAAAATGGCATAGATAACATACAACTGAATATGGCAAAAATATGTTTGCAGTGAAGTTACTCGACCATGACATAAGGTGAAAAGTAGTTTAAAGATGGAGCTCATAAATACTCCCTGTTTTAGAGAGGACAGGTTATCTGGTTTCCATGATGGGAACAGAGAGTTTGACTCAGGATTGGCTAAATAGAAGAATTCTCCCAAAATACAAGCTGCCTTGTAGATCTAGATCACTTCACAGAGACATTTTAAAAATTATGCAATTGTTCCACATTTAAAAGGAAGTCTAATTCTAAAATAAAATGTATGGTTATGATCACTAAATAAAAATAAACTTTCCTCTACTTTTTCTGATTTCTATTACTTAGTACTACATCAAAAACATACAGTTCTATCCTACCAGCAAATTTTATTCTGCTCTCGTGACTGCTTTCATCAGGAAATGATATCATGAACTGGTGACACATCCCTACATAATATGTTTTTTACCAAAGCTACAATAGTGCCATAAGCACTGGATTGTTCATATCAGTGATCGGAAAGGATCATGACAGAATTGATCTTATCTCCTGCATTAACCAGAACAATGACTTTCACCCAAGTATTTCTACATCAAATAATAATTATTCAAATCATATTTATTATGATAGTCCTGAGAAGAAAGATAGAGTCCCACTGTCTTAGGTACTGTACAAAGAAGAGTTTCTGCTCTTAAGAACTGAAAATGTAAATAACCAAGTAATAATACAGAGTGGAAGAAAGGGATATAATAAGCAGGCCAAAACTTGAATATTTTTGTTTTGAAACTAAAGATTATTTTCATTGCAAAATATTTTCAAAATATACCATAAACTGGAAACTGCATATGAAGAATCAGTTTTAGAAAATTCACTTCAGAATGTCATTTCAGAATGTCATAAATTCTTTTTCAACCAAAGGCAATGCACACAAATTTTCAAAATTCCAAAATGAACAAATATCACCAAATTTCAACATAAAGCATTTTGTTTTGAAATTTTCCAGTAGAACATCTTCTGAAATCTAAGCAAATATACAAATAATTTCAGTTTGTAACTTTTTTTTTCTAATGAAAACATGTTGCGATGAAAAATTTCTGATAATCTTTAATTATACACAGAATTTCAATGAGGAATGCAATGGCATGAAGTGTCTTACTGTCTTGACATTTTTGGGGGAAGATGCTTGTGTAGAGGTGAGGAAGTTTATGGCAGAGAGACTAAAATGACTAAAACTTTACAGGAAGCAAAGGAACCGGACTTTGAAAGAAGTAAAGGGAACATAGTAACAGAGAAAAGTGTGAAAGGTTTGTGGAGTGAATCTGAGGGAAAGAGACAATGAAGAAGGACACAGTAGGGAGAAAGAACAAATAAGCTTTTGGCACTGGGCAGTAAAGGGTCAGATAAAGTTGTAGTTTTGAATGTATTCCAGTATTCCCTTTGGGTTTCAAAGCTCCATCCATTGGATGCCATCCCCAAATAGCCTTTTCTTGGTGAACACAGGCAACGGGGTCGGGTGGAGGAGAAGCATCTTCTGGATCCAAGTGCCTGCAAGCATCAGTAGGGTAATGCTGAAGCAAGCTGTGACCTTAGCTCTAGCACGGTTTCTTTATTCCCTCTCACTGAGACAGCCCATTTTGGCTGAGTCTGTGTCTGGAGTCTCTCTTCAAAGCTTTATGACTGTGGTAAGACTGTAACAGAAAGAACCTGGCTGCAGGGGAATAAATGTTCTTGTTCAATCACAAATATGCTCAATAATTAACAATAGCAGTGGGAGCAGAGAAAACTGTTGGACAAATAATTGTTTTCTGTTTCAATGTTCTCTTTTTCAGGAGGTCCTCAGTATGAGGTCGTAAAAGTAGCTGTTTCTTTGTCTTTTTCTGAGTACGTTGTACATTTACACTTGTATTGCTTAAGTGACTGTTGAGTTACTCTGTAAAAGAACACAATTACCAAAAATTACTACTCCAATCAAACTGATATTAACACTCAATGTCCTATTATTTGTGAACATGAACATTTCTCAAACATATTCCCCAAGCTTCAAACTTGTTGATAAAAGAGCTTTGTGGTTGCATGCTAAAGGCTACTACTAATGCCGTATACAGATGAAGTGGCACACTGGTTAGCTAAAGGAATGAAACAATGTTATCCTGGAAATCTAAAACTGAGGGGAAAATCTTTTCTTACAATTATTTGAGAGAAATTGCTGACAATAATGTGAATAAAACAATATTTAACCTTCAACCTTCATTTTCCTGAGCTTAAAATAATTTCTTCATGATGAATATATATACTGAATGAAGTATAGCACTAACCTGATCTACCCCCCCATCTTCATCCCAAGCTGCTGTTCCTTGGAGACTCTCAGTCATGGTGAATTGTGTTTTGGATTTTTCATTTGTTTTGAAGTATAAGGAAATGACCCTGAGGTGGTAGACTGTGAGACTTTTATGTACTTGTTTACAGAATAAAGACTTACACTGTGGTCTCTGGAGGTTAAAGGTAAATTTATTAATATATTCACTCATTAACTCACTTGTTCTGTTCCTTAGAAACTGCAAGGACAGTATTGTGCCTCCTATTGATGAATGCATTTCTAACAGGTAATATTTGCATCTCTGACAGAGTAAATAAAATGTGTCAAGAAACTACTTGAAGAAATTCATTTTGCAAAGATAGAGAAATCTTCATTGTGCAGCAAAGGCAAACAAATGGCTTCACGACTAAAGATTAATTAAATATGGGATATTAGGTTTTGGACTATGGATAGTGTTTAGTTTTAACAAACTAAGGACATAAGAATGCCTCTCCCTTACCTCTGCTGTAATACCAAGTATGTCCAATTAGATTTAACATGAATGTTTCAGTTCGCCCGACTCCTCTGTGGAGTTTGCACGTTTCTTGGTTAAATAATGAAGAAATAGCTACTAAATGGAATTTGGAGAAGAAAAGCTTTCAAGGAATAAAAAAATATATTCTGTACTAGAGCAAAATCTATTTTAACACTTTTCTTCAGTAAACTCCTGTTATTTGGTGAAAAAAGACTCAGAATGAAATGAAGGACTTTTGGTTATAGCATGTATCGACGCATCAGGCTACATCTGTTTTTTCAGTAAATGTTCTTGATTCACTGTTTACTGTATAGCTTCAGTGGCTGTGAAATTTTTCCTTTTTTGCATGCAGTCTCAGATTGGACCAATGATGTGTACTATAATTATCAAGTTTTATAAGCTTTATTATACTGGGTAATGACTTCACCTTGGAACACTGGAGTTCTCTGCCTTTGAAATGGCATGCTTCTTCAAGATTATAAAACCTCCATCCAATTTAGGGGCCAAAGGGGAAGGTATGAAGGTGGGGTGTTGGAGTGGTCACTTCAGAACTGCTTGCAAGCAAAATGATCTGATTTTCACCTGAAAGAAAACTCTGACCGAAATTCAAAAGTTTTGATAACTGCAGGTAGACAAAGATGACTTTTTATGCCCAAGCATCTGAAATGTCAGATCTGAATGCTTTAATTGGACAAAGGCTATCTCACAAAAATGTCAAAAAAAAAAAAAAAAGAAAATGTGAAGATCATAAATCTGAAATATCAATGACATTTCTTTTAGAAGTATTTGATATTTACAAGGAATCAAAGAAAAGGCATAAGCATCAGGAACCTTCATGCTTGCCCTTTGTATGGTGGACTTCATGGTAAATTGCAGCAAA
The DNA here is from genome assembly GCF_018139145.2 of Gymnogyps californianus. Classification (NCBI taxonomy): domain Eukaryota; kingdom Metazoa; phylum Chordata; class Aves; order Accipitriformes; family Cathartidae; genus Gymnogyps; species Gymnogyps californianus. Next base: position 95,916 of record NW_026114017.1, on the reverse strand, counting down.
CTAGTAAATTTTACTAAGGGCTGAAATAATTTTAAGCATGGTAATTTAGATCACTAGAAATCAGCTATCAGCCTCTAACATCAGCCCATTTTGTTTTATATCCCATTACAATCAACCTTAGTCATTTTTTGTAGGCACCCAGTTACCCAATCATATTTCAAATGGTAAAAACATTCATTTTGTGTTTAATCCCCAATATTTCTTCCACAATCCCTGAAATAAAAACCTTATGCTGACATTTATGAAATGGCAGGAGGAAAAAATGCCATAACTGTGGGTTTTATTTTAGGTAATAACAACACAGGCTTTTAAATCCTTGCTTATGTAAAACCTGAACTTTTCACTTGATATAAAAGTTGATATTGAAACTTGGATCCACACCTTCAGTCATTATTGTTACCTGCATCTTTTCATGTTGCCTTTTCAGTGATGCCTTTTATGGTCATACGCCTGCATCTTCTTGGCTGCATGCCCTAGGTAGCAGCATATTTTATATAATTTAAATGGAAAAATCATTGAAGAATAACATAACTACATTTTAAATTACTCTTTTAATTTAATCCTTGAGTTGCTCCACTGACAGTATGTTGAATATATGATCTGACACTGTTTAATAGATACTGGCACCAGACTTTCAAATCAAATTCAGATTGTTTGTTTAACTGGGCATGGTAGAAACCTTGAGCCAGAACAGTCAGATCTCTGTCTCCCTTAAAGTCTTCCACTTGAAATTTGTGGGCCCCTCAGAGTGCATGGGAAAAGGATGGTTACACCTCTGACAAGGCTGCCAATACAACAGTCTTGGGTGGCTATCACCAGCACACAGAACAAAACAGCTGTGAAGCAGCTTAAGCACACAGAAACTATTAAGGCTCTAAGAACCAGCCATGAAAGTGGGTAAAAGAGGCACCTTTCCTTCCTCCTCCCTGGAGTTTTGTCCCAAGTGCAGCTCAGAGAGTGTAGGGGACTCAGCTTGCAAAGCTGCTATCTGAATGAAGAACAGGTTTTGAGGAGTGCCTGGAGGTGGTCTTTCAAGACAGCACAAATAGCAACAGGACCTTAAGAGGGCAAATTAGTTGCAGACAATATGAATGGGTAATAACTGAGGCATTTAGAAATCTTTAGATGTAAACATACATTTTAGAAATAAGTAGACCAAATGAGTCATAGAAGTCCACTGGGTTATATATACTGTTTTTCTGCTTTTTTTGCTCAGATTTCTTCAAACTGATTTTTACCTTACTTTCAGAGCCCTAGCTACATTTAAACATTTGCTATCCTACTTTTCATTTACATAGCTACCTTCTATGAAGTATGCTGACCGGTACAAAAATTACTAGCTGTTCAATAATACAGATCAATTCTTCTTCATAGTTAAATGCTGCTGAATAATATACACTAAGGACACACTCAGTTCAACAGCCGTCTCTGCAATGTTCCTAAACTGCTTCAGATGCCTACTGCCAATGAAATAACATGCTGATGCAGACCTCATTTCTCCGTTCTGGACTATATTGTGAGCTACTCAAGATAGGTATCAAGAATCACACAGATTGAGAGTCACAGGCGTACAGATCTGAACACACAACCATTAATCTCATGTATGGATATGTTACTGCCCTTCGACAGAAGCTGTAAGTGCAGTCAGAATGCTGTATTATCCTATACAGACAAGAGATAAGCAATGCCCCAGATGTTGGAAGGTTAAATAAACAGTAACATTTAGCCACTTCTCAAAGCCCGCTTTTATCTTTGATATGAAAACCAAATCAAGAGGACAGGTTTTTTAATAGCAATTTCTGGTACATTCCTCCTCCAGTGATGTGAAAGAACACTGGTTCTGCAAGTTGTTGATGGGCACTGCATTTCAAAATCTATTCCATTATTTCAGTTTCCAACTCTAATTTCATTGCTCAATTCTTTAATTGCTTAACCAAAATTCATTCTTTGAAGGGTGAAACTGGTACTTGAAAATACTGATGTATGCATAGAAGCATATGAAAGGAAAAGGTCATGGGCTCTTTTTTAGGTCTCGAAAACTCTGATTTGAGCAAGAGTGCTTACTTTTTGTCCCTTATTCTTAGCTTATTTATTTATTAGCTTAAGCTTACTCCTTTTCATTTTAATACTCAGTCTTGAATCATCTTGTCCTTCAAATAACTTACAACATTCAAAATGTAAACAAATGCTGTGATTCCTTTTACAGGATCACATTCTGAGCAGATACATTTGTGAGACTAGATATATGTGTATATTTTCTTTGAGCATAGTATTAAAGCTCTGTTATATGTCAATGATGTATTCATGGGACAACTGCAAATAGCAGATGCAAGAAGAAAGCAGTCTTAAGATCTTTTATGTGGCAAAGGCAAGACTCTTCTACTGAGGAAAATACTATTAAGGCCACCTGTGTTTCAGGAATCATTTGTTATCTTACTTCTCCATGTGATGGATTTTCATATCATTAATACTACATTTTCTTTACATGCTCCACATCTGATAATTTCACCTGTTAAAACTCACACACTCTAATGAGAATTTCACAGGCCAGACAGATCTATTTTTTGGTGTTACCAAACATAATTTCTAGGAATGATATGTTCATACTTCACAAGACTCAGCAATCAACCACATGGCCTTAGTCCTTTACTAAGCTGTCTGTATGAACCTCTTTACTCCTTTGAGAGTCCTATTGATCTGAACTTTCCAAGATTTCTCAGTCTTCTCTGTGATGAATGTAATGGGAGCTACACACTGCTTTATTTAGATTTTTTTTTAACCCTAAGTATCATAGCATCTGAGGATTTTTTTCATATAGTATCTACAAAATATGATTTGCTACATGTAAAATATATAATATTAAGTGGAGTCTTAAAACAGTAGCACACTAAATGGATGTGAATAATTGAAAAATTTTATGGAGTGATTCCTGATTTGACACAATCCTTGCTTAAATTCTTCATGAAGCAAGCATTCCCCTGCAGGAATCAGAAGGCTTAGTAGCAGCTTCTCAAGGTCAGTTTTGCTTTGGAATTAAATTCACTAGTATACACTCTGATATGAAATCAATTTTATTTCACTGAATTCATGCATTTTTGCCACTCAGTGAATTAAATAACTATATATAATCAATCCATTACTAGAAACTAAAAATGGTAGGAAATAGTTTGTGCTTTTGGTACCATGACAGGGCAAATACTCTAGATTATGGACTAAATGCATCAATTGGATATGTAAACAATCAGCAGGAAGCACTGCTAGCACTGATAATATCATTATCTTAAAAAATACTGCAGAAATACAAGGGGCAACTGTTAAAATCAGAGGCATTTCTGCAGACTGTCTGCAAGTGAAATTGGTAGGAATCTCTCCATTGGTTCAGAGTTAAAACTAGGCTCTCAGTTTGGAGACTTGCTGCTGCTAGTTAAGACCTGATACTGTTTTTATTTTCCTTAGTGAAAGCATAGGTTCTGGAGCACAAATCTGTGGATAGGAGGAGGAAAAAAATTTCAAGGGTGGAGAATCATGGAGGACACCAAGCCTTCCAGGTACCATCCAAGAGGTGGAGAAGACAGAAGTGAGTATCAGAAAGCAGGTGTGGTGTATGTTCTGCTGATGAAGAAAGAGAATTAGAACTCAGCTCCTGAGTTCTGCTCCTGTCCCTGCCAATAGCTTAGTCTTTGACATCTTGGACATCTCTTGCAGACCTGCAAAATGGGCAGACACTAAATCTCACTGAGATGTGTATCTTTTAAACTACAATTATAATTTCCATGTTGATCGAAATTAATGTTTCCAAGATACTTTGAAGACTTTAGATTGAAGGGAGTATTCATGAGCAGAATTTTTGCTAGTAGCAATTTAGTTGTTGTACATAATTAAAAAAAAATCCAAGTGGCAGGAATTCTAGTAAGCATTTCAAAGAATCACAGAATGGATGAGGTTGGAAGGGACCTTTGGAGATTGTCTAGTCCCACCCCACCGCTCAAAGCAGGTCAACTAGAGCAGGCTGCCCAGGGTCATGTCCAGTTGGGTTTTGAATATCTCCAAGGATAGCAACTCCACAACCTCTATGGACAACCCATTCCACTGTTTGACTGCCCTCACAGTAAAAAAGTCTTTTCTTATGTTTAAGGGGATTTTCCTGTACTTCAATTTGTGCCTATTGCTTCTTATCCTTTCCTGGATACCACTGAGAAGAGTCTGGCTCCATCTTCTTTACTTCCCCCATCAGGTATTTACACCCATTGATAAAATTCCCCCGAGCCTTTTCTTCTTGTCCTGGTTTCGGCTAGGACAGAGTTAATTTTCTTCCTAGTAGCTGGTATAGTGCTGTGTTTTGGATTTAGTAGGAAAAGAATGTTGATAACACACTGATGGTTTTAGTTGTTGCTAAGTAGTGTTTATCCTAAGTCAAGGATTTTTCAGCTTCTCGTGCCCAGTCAGCATGAAGGCTGGAGGGGCACAAGAAGCTGGGAGGGGACACCATCAGGACAGCTGACCCAAACTGGCCAAAGAGCTATTCCATACCATATGACATCATGCCCAGTATATAAACTGGGGGGAGTTAACTGGGAGGGGGGATCGCGGCTCGGGAACTAACTGGGCATCGGTCAACAAGTGGTGAGCAATTGCATTGTGCACCACTTGCTTTGTATAGTTTAATTCTTTTAGTATTGCTATTGTCATATTATTATTATTATCATTATCATTGTTTTTCATTCCTTTCTGTCCTATTAAACTGTCTTTATCTCAACTCACGAGTTTTTTTTTCCTGATTCTCTCCCCCATCCCAGGGGTGGGGGGGCAGTGAGCGAGCGGCTGTGTGGTGCTTAGCTGCCGGCTGGGGTTAAACCACGAGATTCTCCAGGCTGAATGGTCCCAGCTCTCTCAGCCTCTCCTCATGGGAGGGATGCTCCAGTCCCTTAATTATCTTAGTGGTCCTTTGCTGGACTCACTCTGGTATGCCTATGTCTGTCTTCTACTAGGGAGCCCAGAACTGGACACAGCACTCCAGGCACTTTAAACTTAAGACTGTCTGACCCTTCAGGACAACACTCAAAAAACAAAGCTAAAATATATTACTAATTTCATTCAATTGAGAGAGGGAGAGATTATGAGGCCAGCTCTGAGAACTTTGCATTAGAGCTCTGCTATGCCCATTTTCCACTGGTGAATATGTATAAGAACTGGCACTAAGGTTCAGGAAATTCTGGTTCTAATCCTGAATCTCTTTTTATTTTTTTGTATGATATTTTTCCATTAGTCAAATTCTGACTCCTTTTTTAGAGGAGCTGTGTTCATAACAAAAGCAGCAGCCAATGACCGAATTCCTTTACAAACCACTTTATTTTTTACTTTACAGCCAAACCATTAAATAAGTCATATAAATTCTCAACCTGGGAACAAACTGTCCTTCTTCAGAAAGTTCATCTGTTTGTGTTTGGCTAACTGCATGAAAAATAAAAGCTTTGTCATTTCTTGATATTTTTTTCTTTCCCTCCATTAGCATGCAGGTTGGTAACCCCTAACAAGAATTATATGTCTGGTATTTTTATCTGAGTGACGTTTTCAGTGATTGCACTGAAATTACATCCCAGAACATTTTAATGATTGTCACTTTACAAAAAGCTCAGAGTGACAGCACACGTCTCAGTAATGAGGAACATGAGTCTTTGTTCTTTTTAGCATCTACAAAATATGCAGGTCTGTGTTTTTCCTGCAGCTTTACTTATATGACAATGTTTGACATTAAAACCCAGTAAAACCTCCTACTTATATGATGAAAGTAGTACTAGGTTATGAAGTCTGGGTGGAGTACCCAACTAAGGACACTGTGAATTGGGGTGATGGGCTCTGTGACAGCTATGACTATGGCAGCACAGAAGAGAATACTCATCCTGTTTTTTGTAATGATTTATGTACCATCCTTCTTCTCAAGCCAGGAGATGAGGTTTGAATCACAGACAGCTGGTATGAAACAAAATTATTTTCAAATAGTTCCATTTTACACAGTGGTATTGACCTATGTTGATGGTGTCAGGGTGTGATGAGTGGCTTAGAGACATTGCTTATCCCGTATACCCTCAGTTGCACCAAACATTTCTTGGCCGCTGCTAACACTTTGTGCCCTTGAATATAGTAAGTCTGTAATTTTGAGAGAACAAAAGCTCTTTCAGGAACAGTTTTGCAATACTGAGTCAATAGGAGTTAAATTCTAAAATGTGGCAATAAAACATGATTAAAGCTGAGACCAGCCTGGAAAAAAACCATGGAGCAGTGGAATTAATAAAGCCTGATTTTCTAAGAATTTGTTTCACCTTGCCACTATAACACCAGCTTCCTCCTTCCTGACATCCTCTATGATACTCCATTGGCCAAGAGACAGAAAGGCTATGGCTGGGCTGGAGATAAACTTATGCTGATTGGGCGGCTTCTACACAAGTTGGCTTGACTGGCCAGCATGTGTATGCTGACCGTCCAACTGGCTTTTGCCAAATGGAACACAATGTTAACTAAATTCTGCACAACTTTCCTTCCACATGAGGAGGAACACTAATTAGGGCCTCTCTTTTCCATTCATTTGACAATTTTCAGAAAAATTGTACATTTTTATTATTTTTGGGAATTCTATCCTCTTTTAAATGTGATTTATACTGGGCAACAGGATAATACATTATTGGAGGGAATGGGGCCTATAGATTGTGAGATCAGTTAGCCTCACTTCCTTAGTAAACCAAGAGCAGTTTCACATATCAAAGTCTCCAATGATTATTTTGTAATTTTAGAACAATTTAAATTTTATTTTTCTGGTAAGTATCTGACATGTTCTGTGTTTCTGTCCACTCTGAGCAAGCAGTTCTCTTTTATGGGTTGCCATCTGAGCAAACAGGGCATAGACTTTTAAAAAAATGTGTGGACTACAAATTATTGCCTCACTTGGATAGAAATAGACCTGTTTGGTCATTTGCCTAGAAACCAGGAGGCATAAGTTAAATTATCATCTCATCCTAGGGAAATTCAATCCCAACTCTCTTATTTCTTATGGCATAGAGTAATCTGGGCTAGAACTGTTCTCTACCCCTCTTGTTTCCATTCTGGCTATGAATGCAAGAGTTATAGGGACAGTGTCCTGGTTTCGGCTAGGACAGAGTTAATTTTCTTCCTAGTAGCTGGTATAGTGCTGTGTTTTGGATTTAATAGGAAAAGAATGTTGATAACACACCGATGTTTTTAGTTGTTGCTAAGTAGTGTTTATACTAAGTCAAGGATTTTTCAGCTTCTCGTGCCCAGCCAGCAAGAAGGCTGGAGGGGCACAAGAAGCTGGGAGGGGACACCATCGGGACAGCTGACCCAAACTGGCCAAAGAGCTATTCCATACCATATGACATCATGCCCAGTATATAAACTGGGGGGAGTTAACTGGGAGGGGGGATCGCGGCTCGGGAACTAACTGGGCATCGGTCAACGAGTGGTGAGCAATTGCATTGTGCACCACTTACTTTGTATAGTTTAATTCTTTTAGTATTGCTATTGTCATATTATTATTATTATCATTATCATTGTTTTTCATTCCTTTCTGTCCTATTAAACTGTCTTTATCTCAACTCACGAGTTTTTTTTCCTGATTCTCTCCCCCATCCCAGGGGTGGGGGGGCAGTGAGCAAGCGGCTGCGTGGTGCTTAGCTGCCGGCTGGGGTTAAACCACGACAGTCCTTTTTGGCGCCCAACGTGGGGCACAACGGGTTGAGATAACGACAAATCTGACTGGAATGTGTTAGAACAAATTTGTTATAAACATACATTATATTAGTTCAATAGTTGCTGGTCACAATGTTGATGTATTTGCTCTCAAAGTTGGTGCACTTGTTCTTAAAGGTGCGTTATGTAATACCTTACTTGCAGTATATGCTCCCTGTTGTGCTGTTTATCACCCGTGGGAACTGGGCCAGAGTTATCATGTTGTTGTACTTTGTAACACTGGCTTATGATATGATAGAATTGCTGGTTGTGGAATTAATCTGGTATTTGTACTCAGCATTGCCATCACCTCCGTACTTCGGGAGCCGTCTATCAGAAACTATTAATAATTACACCTTGTACCTTTTCTCATCGGAGAGCCAAGCCACAGGGGAGACACATTTCTTCACCTTCCCCTTCTCCTCCAGGCAAATTACAGTGGCTCTTGAGAATTTTGAATATCCTTGGGATGTTCAAACTAGCATGTTCCTATTGTTATGTCTCCTGAATGTGTTCCAGGCCTTGTTTAAGGTTAAACAACTGTTTAAGAATACCTTTCGGAAATCTGCCCCGAGGCTTAATAACCATGGGTGGCATGGCATGTGGGAGAAAATGGGCAGGTATCTAGAGAACTTCTCACCTCCAATGGTTTGGAACTTCACTCCTGAACAACTACAGGACCCTGATAAAATGATAGATTATCTGAAAGGAAAATGCTGTGGCTATTCCAAAGAGGCACAACCTATCGCACTGTGCTGGGCCCTGGCTAGTATCTACCAAACACTGCTCAATACTATGCAGCACCCTCAGGGGGAAGGGAGGGAAAACAGACCGACAGATACTGCGGCTACTCCAACCCCTGCAACAGACACAGCAGCTACTGCAACCCTGGCAACAGGCAAGGCGGCTACTCCAGCCCCCACAACAGACACTGCAGCTACTGCAACCCTAGCGACAGGCAAGGCGGCTACTCCAGCCCCGACAACAGACACTGCGGCTACTCCAACCCCTGCGACAGGCGCTGCGGCTACTCCGACCCCTGAGACAGGCGCTGCGGCTACTCCGACCCCTGCAACAGGCGCTGCGGCTACTCCGACCCCTGCGACAGGCGCTGCGGCTACTCCGACCCCTGCGACAGGCGCTGCGGCTGAACCAGAGAACCAATCTGTGCCAGTATCAGTCGCCCCTATACAGAAGAAGAAATATACAAAAAAATCAGCTCGTTTAGCGAAGGATGAAGACGAACCAGGGCCATCACGAGAACAGGAGGAAGAGGCAGAACCAGAAGTAATCACCCGATCTCTATCCCTGAGTGAGCTGCGGGATATGCGAAAAGATTTCAGCCGTCGTCCAGGTGAGCACATTATCACCTGGCTGCTCCGATGCTGGGACAATGGGGCTAGTAGCCTGGAATTAGAGGGTAAGGAAGCCAAGCAGCTAGGATCACTTGCTAGGGAAGGTGGCATTGACAAGGCGATTGGAAAAGGGACACAAGCCCTCAGCCTCTGGAGGCGACTCCTGTCAAGTGTGAAGGAAAGGTATCCCTTCAAGGAAGATGTTATATGTCAACCAGGCAAGTGGAGTACCATGGAAAGAGGTATTCAGTACCTGAGGGAATTAGCCGTGCTAGAGATGATTTATTATGACCCGGACAGTTTACAATTACCCAAAGATCCAGATGAAGTTCAATGCACACGACCCATGTGGCGGAAGTTTGTACGGAGCGCACCATCATCATATGCCAACCCATTGGCAGTACTAACTTGGAAAGACGAAGAGGCACCGACAGTGGATGAAATGGCTCGCCAACTCCGGCAATATGAAGAAAATCTCTCTTCATCCCTACGAGCCTGTGTCTCGGCTGTGGAAAAATTGTCCGAGAAGTCCGAAAAACTGATTGAACTGATCGAAAAGTCCTACTCCCCACCTGTACAGACCAATATCTCAGCTATTAGGAGTGAGCATTCCTCTGATCAAGAGAGAGAATATAGGAGGTATACACCACGGGGTACCCTGTGGTTTTACCTGCGTGACCACGGAGAGGACATGAGGAAGTGGGATAGAAAACCTACCTCAGTCCTAGATGCACGGGTACGTGAATTGAAAGGAAAAACAACCAGAAAAGGGGATTCTTCCAGGAAAGATGCTGCTCCGGTTGCCAGACAAAGTAGAAGGGCTTCTGACCCTCTTGAAGGGACCTCTAAGTCATTTTTACAAGAAGTGAGTAACAAATACTCTGACCAGGATTAGAGGGGCCCTGCCTCCAGCCAGGTGGAGGAAAGGGACAACCGGGTTTATTGGACTGTGTGGATTCGATGGCCTGGCACATCACACCCACAGGAGTATAAGGCTCTAGTGGATACTGGTGCACAGTGTACTCTAATGCCATCAAGTTATGAAGGGGCAGAACCCATCTGTATCTCTGGTGTGACAGGGGGATCTCAACAGCTAACTCTATTGGAGGCTGAAATAAGCCTAACTGGGAATGAGTGGCAGAAACACCCCATTGTGACTGGCCCAGAGGCCCCATGCATCCTTGGCATAGACTATCTCAGGAGAGGGTATTTTAAAGATCCAAAGGGGTATCGGTGGGCTTTTGGTATAGCTGCCTTGGAGACAGAGGGAATTGAACAGTTGTCCACCTTACCTGGTCTCTCTGAGGACCCTTCGGTTGTGGGGTTGCTGAGGGTTGAAGAACAACAGGTGCCGATCGCTACCACAACGGTGCACCGGCGGCAATATCGCACCAACCGAGACTCCCTGATTCCCATCCATAACCTGATTCATCGACTGGAGAGCCAAGGGGTGATCAGCAGGACTCGCTCACCCTTTAACAGCCCCATATGGCCAGTGCGAAAGTCTAATGGAGAATGGAGACTAACAGTAGACTATCGTGGCCTGAATGAAGTCACGCCACCGCTGAGTGCTGCTGTACCAGACATGCTAGAACTTCAATATGAACTGGAGTCAAAGGCAGCCAAGTGGTACGCCACAATTGATATTGCCAATGCATTTTTCTCAATCCCTTTGGCAGCAGAATGCCGGCCACAGTTTGCTTTCACTTGGAGGGGCGTCCAGTACACCTGGAATCGACTGCCCCAGGGGTGGAAACACAGCCCCACCATTTGCCATGGACTGATCCAAAATGCACTGGAAAAAGGTGGAGCTCCAGAACACCTGCAGTACATTGATGACATCATCGTATGGGGCAACACAGCAGAAGAAGTTTTTGAGAAAGGGGAGAAAATAATCCAAATTCTTCTGAAAGCCGGTTTTGCCATAAAACAGAGTAAGGTGAAGGGACCCGCACAGGAGATTCAGTTTTTAGGAATAAAATGGCAAGACGGACGTCGTCATATCCCAATGGATGTGATCAACAAAATAGCAGCTATGTCCCCACCGACTAGTAAACAGGAAACACAAGCTTTCTTAGGGGTTGTAGGTTTTTGGAGAATGCACATTCCAAATTATAGTCTGATTGTAAGCCCTCTCTATCAAGTGACCCGGAAGAAGAACGATTTTAAATGGGCCCTGAACAACAACAAGCCTTTGAACAGATTAAACGGGAGATAGTTCATGCAGTAGCCCTTGGGCCGGTCCGGGCAGGACCAGATATTAAAAATGTGCTCTACACCGCAGCCGGGGAGAATGGCCCTACCTGGAGCCTCTGGCAGAAAGCACCTGGGGAGACCCGAGGTCGACCTCTAGGGTTTTGGAGTCGGGGATATCGAGGATCTGAGGCCCGCTATACTCCAACTGAAAAGGAGATATTAGCAGCATATGAAGGAGTTTGAGCTGCCTCAGAAGTGGTTGGTACTGAAACACAGCTCCTGTTGGCACCCCGACTGCCAGTGCTAGGCTGGATGTTCAAAGGGAAGGTCCCTTCTACACATCATGCAACTGATGCTACGTGGAGTAAGTGGGTTGCACTGATCACACAACGAAGTCGAATAGGAAACCTTAGTCGCCCAGGAATTCTGGAAGTGATCACAGACTGGCCAGAAGGCAAAGATTTTGGAATATCACCAGAGGAGGAGGTAACGCGTGCTGAAGAGGCCCCACTGTATAATAAACTGCCAGAAAATGAGAGGCAATATGCCCTGTTCACTGATGGGTCCTGTCGCATTGTAGGAAAGCATCGGAGGTGGAAGGCTGCTGTATGGAGTCCTATACGACAAGTTGCAGAAACTGCAGAAGGAGAAGGTGAATCGAGTCAGTTTGCAGAGGTGAAAGCCATCCAGCTGGCTTTAGACATGGCTGAACGAGAAAAATGGCCAATACTTTATCTCTATACCGATTCATGGATGGTGGCAAATGCTCTGTGGGGGTGGTTGCAGCAATGGAAGCGGAGTAACTGGCAACGCAGAGGTAAACCCATCTGGGCTGCCCCATTGTGGCAAGATATTGCTGCCCGGCTAGAGAACTTGGTTGTGAAAGTACGTCATGTAGATGCCCACGTACCCAAGAGCCGGGCCACTGAAGAACATCAAAACAATCAACAGGTAGACAAGGCTGCTAGGATTGAAGTAGCTCAGGTGGATTTGGATTGGCAACATAAGGGTGAATTATTTTTAGCTCGGTGGGCCCATGACACTTCAGGTCATCAGGGAAGAGATGCAACATATAGATGGGCTCGTGATCGAGGGGTGGATTTGACCATGGACACTATCGCACAGGTCATCCATGAATGTGAAACATGCGCTGCAATTAAGCAAGCCAAGCGGTTAAAGCCTCTTTGGTATGGGGGACGATGGCTGAAATATAAATATGGAGAGGCCTGGCAGATTGACTACATCACACTCCCACAAACCCGCCAAGGCAAGCGCTATGTGCTTACAATGGTGGAAGCAACCACCGGCTGGCTGGAAACATATCCTGTGCCCCATGCCACCGCCCGGAACACTATCCTGGGCCTTGAGAAGCAAATCTTATGGCGACATGGTACCCCAGAAAGAATTGAGTCAGACAACGGGACACATTTCAGAAACAATCTCATAGACACCTGGGCCAAAGAGCACGGCATTGAGTGGGTGTATCACATCCCCTATCATGCACCAGCCTCCGGGAAAATCGAGCGATACAATGGATTGTTAAAGACTACATTGAAAGCAATGGGTGGTGGACCTTTAAACATTGGGATACACATTTAGCAAAGGCCACCTGGTTAGTCAACACTAGAGGATCTGCCAATCGGGCTGGCCCTGCCCAATCAGAACTTTTACGTACTGTAGAAGGGGATAAGGTCCCTGTAGTGCACATAAAAAATATGCTAGGGAAGACAGTCTGGGTTACTCCTGCCTCAGGCAAAGGAAAACCCATTCGTGGGATTGCTTTTGCTCAAGGACCTGGGTGCACTTGGTGGGTGATGCGGAAGGACGGGGAAGTCCGATGTGTGCCTCAAGGGGATTTGATTTTAGGTGAGAATAGCCAGTGAATTAAATTGTATTATGTTAATTGCTATATAACCCTGCCATTGTATGTCATCATTACTATAGTTGTTATATGCTATATCAACAGTATTACAGTATGAATTATCTAGATTAATAAAGAATGAACTTTGATAAAACCAAGCGAAGTGCAGTAGTGATGGAACCAGGACTGACTGCAGCATGCAACAATCCAACACTACACACCATCCTCCTGCTGCGCCCAATGTCACCTGCCCGCTGCACTGCACCAAAGCCGGATCCTGCTCTGCCGACTGAGCGGACTTCACACCATCCCTCCTGCCCAGACAGACTGTTATGATAGATGGAGTCCAAAGTCATGGACTGAATTAACTCAACGAACATTTTAAATGGACATTGTAAAGGCTTATACATTAAGGGAATGATATCTGTGTGTATATGTATTAAAAGGCAGCAAAAGTGGTGGTGATTAATTGAAAATGCATTGGGAAGTGTGGGACCTGGACGTGATGTAGATGGTATAGAATAAGGGGTGGATACTGTCCTGGTTTCGGCTAGGACAGAGTTAATTTTCTTCCTAGTAGCTGGTATAGTGCTGTGTTTTGGATTTAATAGGAAAAGAATGTTGATAACACACCGATGTTTTTAGTTGTTGCTAAGTAGTGTTTATACTAAGTCAAGGATTTTTCAGCTTCTCGTGCCCAGCCAGCAAGAAGGCTGGAGGGGCACAAGAAGCTGGGAGGGGACACCATCGGGACAGCTGACCCAAACTGGCCAAAGAGCTATTCCATACCATATGACATCATGCCCAGTATATAAACTGGGGGGAGTTAACTGGGAGGGGGATCGCGGCTCGGGAACTAACTGGGCATCGGTCAACGAGTGGTGAGCAATTGCATTGTGCACCACTTACTTTGTATAGTTTAATTCTTTTAGTATTGCTATTGTCATATTATTATTATTATCATTATCATTGTTTTTCATTCCTTTCTGTCCTATTAAACTGTCTTTATCTCAACTCACGAGTTTTTTTTCCTGATTCTCTCCCCCATCCCAGGGGTGGGGGGGCAGTGAGCAAGCGGCTGCGTGGTGCTTAGCTGCCGGCTGGGGTTAAACCACGACAGACAGAAAAAAGATAAGCAGGACAGAATGCGACTATAGTGTTTAGGGTACTTGGTTGGAGATGAGGTTTGCTTGCTCCTTGCCCAAATTTTCTGTTTATTGTACAGTGGCTGCTTAATGTAAAATACATGAAGAGATCTGGTGGGCAGGAAACACAGTATTTTAGAATAGCAATGCAAAGGAATGTGTAAGCCTGGATCTGAAGTCAGTTCTGAAAAGTGATTTGCTGCTTAACTGGCAGGGTGGGTCAGTCTTCTACAGTAGTTAAGGAAGAAGGTGAGAAACAAAGGATTTGGGTGACTGATCAAGAACTGTCCTTGAGCCCTGTCTAGCTTGCTCTGCTGGTGACAAATTCACAAAGAAATGTCAGAGAGACAGGCCAATGTTTTTGTTTGGACAAAAGGCAAAAGGAAAGATTTGGAGATGTAGATTCATGGGTAATCACCACAGAGAAGATAGATGGAGTTGTCTTTTCAGATGAGATTCAGATAAGATGCAGAATAAGATGTGGAGGGAGAATGAAAGAGGATCAAGAGTAGACCCCTGCAGGGAAAGAAGAGAGAAGACATGCTGAAGCAGTCAGAAGTATGGGAGAAAGAGATAAAAGGAAAACTTCTGTCTCCTGTTGTGTGTGTGTCTGTACACGTGCACACAGAAGGGAGGGGAGGCTGAGGAAGAGAAGACAGTTGTAGGGGAAAAGGGACAAAGCAACTTGTCTTTTGCAATTTCTCTTAGAGAGAAATCAATTACTACAATTGATATTTCACAAGCTGCGTATTAAATAGTGAAAGTTTGCATAGGAGAACTTGTGGAGTCACCATCCTTGGAGACTGAAATTAGCCAACTATCTGTGTTTGTCGAATTAGACATGCAGAAGCATATCTTTGTTTAACTTTCCATTCAAAAGAAATGTTCTAAAAACAGTCTCGAAGAACAAATCAATGGTATTTGCCTGAACACAAGAAAGCAAGCCAAAAAAGCTAGTTGACCTTAACTCTAGACATACAACAGCTGTTTAAGTTAGGAAAGTGGAAAACCAAATACAACATGTTTATTTAGAACTCCATGAAATGCTGTGAACATTTGGAGCTACCTAGTATGTAGTAAACAAACCTGCAAGGTTTATGGTTAGGAAGCATGGTATCCACATATTCTTCTGCATGTGTTGATTACACTGAGCTAGATGTGGCAGGTAAATCTTATTGCCAAGACTAAAAAGACCAGTTAAGTACAAGCTACTAAGTTTTACTTCTTATTGGGGGCACTGCTAGTGAAGAATTCGAAAAGCAGAAGTAACTGTGTAGGACATGCACACAGGAATCATTAAATTCAGAAAATGATGCACACAGAGACAATGTGTCTGTATGGAAGCAGATTGCAAGAAATGCACTAAAAATGGAAAACAAAAGCAGTAGAAAGACCAAGCAGGGTCACCTAAATTTCATGGGACCTATTAAGTTTAATTAGAACAGCATAGAACTGCAGAATCAAAGAATAATTCAGGTTGGAAGGGACCTCAGGGGATCTCTAATTCAACCTCTGCTCAAAGCAGTCACCTATGAGACCAGACTGGGTTGCTCTGGGTTTATCCATTCATAGCTTGAAAATCTCCAAGGATGGATACTGCACAACCTCTCTGGGGCAACATGTTCCACTGGTTGACTGTCCTTAGGGTGATCAAATACTACTCTATATTCAGTTAGAACCTCTCTTGTTTCAATATATGCCTGTCGACTTTTGTCCTCCTACCATGCACTGCAGCAAGAGCCTGGCTTCATCTTCTCAATAACTTCCCTGCAGGTACTGGAAGACTGCCATCAGGAAAATGCAGGCCCATATTTTCCTTTCTGTTTGTAGCTCTACTGTCCTATTGTCACTCTCTGGTTGTAATCCAAAACTTTTACTCTCTTGGAGCACTTATCTGAATTTTAGGCTGACCTTCTGATGCAGTAACTGCACATCCTTTCTCCCTCTTAGAAGCAAATGAAAACAATATAAAACAAAACCTGCAGTTCCTTCAGTGACATTGGCTAAGTACCAACAATCAAGGAAAAAGAAAAATGCACTTGACCTACATAAAACCAGTATGTCAGCAGCAACTTAATATGAACATGTATATTTCTACAAAAGGAAACAAAATTCACATAGATCATGAAAATGAATCCTAGTGAGCTACTGCTGTTTCTTCATAGCAGTCTCAACTTGAAACAATAATTTTGATTATTTTTTCTGGAATGAGTTATGTAAAATAGAACAAATCTCATCAGCTCCCATAGAACTGTCAACTGCAACAGTGAACAGATCTAAAAAACAACCAAAATATTAAAAATAGATATGTGTGAGATAATTACCAAGTTGTATTTTAACACTTAACTGTTAGCCTTGTTACATTGTGCATTTTGATCATTCCTCTCTTCATAGATTGTGTGTATGGATGCAGTTAGAAACCTACTTTGCTGCAAATAAACTAGGTGGTCTCAGTAGAGAGGTAGGGTAAACAGTACCAAGAGTTCAACAAGAATGTGAACCAGCCTGTGGGCTCTCATACTCTCAGGAGAAATGGCTGATAATGAAACAGTCTTGAAACTAGGGATTTCATCATAGGTTCAGAAAAGGACTTTACATTTTGACTGGTATAATATTATCAGCCTTCCCTAGCCAGTTTGGGATGAACACTCCAAAAACTACACAAGAATAAGCAGGCACAAAAAAAAGGTCAACTCACTGCTAAAACAAAACCTATTCAAACTTTGTGTGTGAAATAAATTGTTCAAGAACATTTCATACTTATGGAAAAAGTACTTATTGACATTGGCAAGATTAGAAAGAGCTTAGCTTGATGCAACTGCCTATTGTTTCAGATGAAAAAGATAGGTGGGAATTAATTTTTCATTGTTCTTTTTATAAGAGCTGCATGTTCCCAGGTCTAGTCCATTCCTTTTAATGCCACTGTCCCTTTCCCCGCAGATAGGGGGGATTCTACAATACCAATTCTACAGGTGCTCATTTATACCTACAGCTGCAGAATAAGAGACAATTTACTGGGTAGCATTAGCATTTCACTAAACTAACCTGCATTGGAAGAACGGAGCCTATTAGAGCAAGATTGTTTGCAAATAAGATCACTAGACAACAAATGTTTAGCTTTAAAACTGTTGAAGTGAATGGAGTTATATCAATAACTAATTATCAATTCATTGTTCTCAGTCCCTAAGATCCTGAGGCTCAAGATACCACAGCCCTGGGAGTACGTACACTATTCTCTTTACTATGGCAAGAGACTGAAGCTACTTCCTCAAGGAGGGATACAATAAAGTTTTATGTATAGAGAAAAGGCAACACCTTACCTTTATTCAGCAACAGAAAATATAATAAGGTTTGGAGATTCTTATATGCTTTCCTACTTCTTTTTTTTTGCTTGAAGCATGTGCTTATGTGGTATAAGCCTTGCAATTTTTGCTGATGTTGATGAATTCTTTTACTTGTAAGGGGAGTGCAATGCCATTTTTCTCATGCAACACGCCTATAGAATATAAGTAGCTTGTGAATGCTTGAGAAAAAAATAAAAAAGTTGCACTCTGACTCAGAACATATTCTAGATCACAGGAAATGTAACATCTTTATGTTAAATAAACCCATGCTGTTTATGTGGAAACAATCTGGAAATGGGCTCAGAAAGATTCTAATATGATGATGCAGCAGGGCTCCAGTAGATCCTTCAGTTATTAAACTGATTTGAAGATAAAAATGTCGTGGTTTAAGCCCAGCCACCAACAAAGCACCACGCAGCCGCTCGCTCACTCCTCCCCCCCAGCGGGATGGGGAGGAGAAAATACAGGGGAAAAAAAAAAAAAAAAACAAAAAAAACCCTCGTGAGTCAAGACAAGGACAGGGAGGGATCACTCACCACTTATGGTCACAGGCAAAACAGACTCAGCTTGGGGAAAAATAAACCAATTTAATTTGTTAACAACCAAATCAGAGTAGAATGATGAGAAATAGAACCATATCTTAGAAACACACCTTCCCCCCACCCCTCCCTTCTTCCCGGGCTCAGCTTTGCTCCCGATTCCTCTACCTCCTCCTCCTCCCCCCCCCCCGAGCGGCGCAGGGGGACGGGGAATGGGGGTTGCGGTCAGTTCATCCCACATTGTCTCTGCCGCTCCTTCCACAGGGGAGGGCTCCTCACACTCTTCCCCTGCTCCAGCGTGGGGTCCCTCTCACGGGGGTCAGCCCTCCATGAGTTTCTCCAACTCAAGTCCTTTCCACGCACTGCAGTCCTCCACGAACTACTCCAGCGTAGGCTCCACCACAGAGTCGCGGCCTTTTCTGGGCCCAGCCACCTGCTCCGGCGTGGGGGTCTCCACGGGCTGCAGGGGAATCTCTGCTCCACCATTAACCCTTCATGGGCTGCAGGGGGACAGCCTGCCCTCTCACCACGGGCTGCAGGGGAATCTCTGCTCCGGAGCACCTCCTCCCTCTCCTCCATCTTCACTGACCTCGGTGTCTGCATGGTTGTTTCCCTCACATCCCACTCCTCTCCCACTGGAGCTCCTCTTCTTCTGCCATCTTCTTCTTCTTCCGCTGCTGCTGCTGCTGCTGCTGCTGCTGCTGCTGCTGCTGCTGCTGCTGCTGCTGCTGCTGCTGCTGCTGCTGCTGCTGCTGCTGCTGCCGCCCGCCCGCCCGCCCCGCCCCGCCCCGCCCCGCCCCCACACCATCTCCGGAGGTTTGTTTTGTTTTGTTTTTTCCTTCTTAAATACGCTATCAGATAGGCGCTACCACCGTTGCTGATTGGCTCAGCCTTGGCCAGCGGCGGGTCCGGGTTGGAGCCAGGGAAGCTTCTAGCAGCTTCTCACAGGAGCCACCCCTGTAGCCCCTCCCCCGCTACACAAACCCAACACAAATAATAATCTCCCTCTTTTTGTGTATAAACAGCTGAAATGAAAACCCAAATGAAAATTCTTAGTGTTTCTCCATTTTCTTAATAAATAAACCATTAAGAGCCCAGAGCTAATTCTAACAAAATTGAAAATTCTCCTGAAGCTGAAATTGGTGAGATTAGAATCTCACTTGAATAAAAAAGTCCTCTAAATTTGACTTAGTCTTTTCTGATTTGTAAGACACTGTTCAATGCAATGGAAAGATAATCCCTGGCATCTTGCACACTCACACAGCATTCCTTATTTAAGATATCAAAATATTCTGTAAAAAGTGGGTATCTCAGTGCTGGTTGAGTCCTCCCTTCACCTGACTGCTGAGCTGGACCAGTGCACTGGACCTTTGCATTCTACACGTCTGTCCGTCCTGAACTGATACAGCTTTGCTTGCCCTGTGACATAGTCTCTGCGTATGGGCTGCTGGTGGGGCTCTGATAAAATGGAGCCCTCCAGCTTTATGTTCCTGGGAACACTGTTGACTTCCAAGGCATCCCAACAGGTGGAATAGACCCTCTCTTTGGACAGATCAACATGCAAAACCATTTCAGCTTCACACAGGGAGTCTAAACACATCTTCTGTACTCAGATGACATGAAAAGAACAGAACTAGAAGAAAATATCAAACCCTTTAATATAATTCACAATTGTTTGTCCCAGGACAGTTTCATCTTAGCTAGCTATGGGGTTCATCCCACAGCTTAACAAGCTCAAAATTAATCCAAAACATTCCTTTTATTCCTTGTAGGTCCTTGGGATTCCTCTCTTGACACATCTACCTGCTCCATTTTTGAATGCCAGTATCTACATATTTGTTCTTTCCATTCTCTGGTTGGATTTGTTTACTCTACATTTTCTGCAAAAACTCTAGAAGAACTTGTAACATCAGCCAGTATAATTTTTCAGGTGCTTCCCCTTATTCAGGTAAATAAGCAACTATTTATATAAATAAGCAGAGACATTGTACATCCCTTATAGTAAACAGCTGATTTCAACTTCACTGAGGTAATTCCAATACAAAAAAATAGTAAAACCAACTTATAATTCCCCCTGCCAAATTTCATAACTTCATAATTTCTCTCACACTTCATAAACTGTACAGAAATTACTGTTATTTCCATTTTCTATGAGGGCACAGTGAGTGAAATACATTGAATATGGCTGAAAATAAAACCTGGAAGTTTATTTCACCATCAAAGCTTGTATGGCAAATAATAATATATGTTGCTTCCTGCATAAAAAAAAAGAAAGATGAAGTAAAAACTTAACCTTTACTTTAAAAAAAATATTTCCCTTACTACCTTTATTTCAGTCTATTCTTAAAATGATGTATAGTGAGATGATTTTTAAGGATTAAAATGAACTAATGCAACTAAAATGCAATAAAAAAACTATTTTTGGACTACATAATATTCTTAAACAGGCTACTGATAAAAATCGTTTGTATAACATTGCATTTTTACATGCTATTTTTCAAATTTCAGGTTACGATGCATTCCTATGGCTAATGCCTTACAAGCTAAGAAGGATCAAGCAGAAAATCACAAATTAGGAAGGATTTTGAAAGAACTTCTAGAAGAAATAAGTGTAGATAAAAGTATTCTTGGAAGCCAAGAACTGGGAGACTGATTCTACCATAAAAAACTCTGTGAAAGAAGTAAACCTGAATATCACAAAACTCAAGATTATAAATTCAAGCCTTCACTGCCTGTCCCAGCCAGATCAAATATTAACTTGTCCCTCAAATGTCTTTTATACTGAGGAAGGAAAGAGGGAAAAAAAAAGTTTACATCGACCTAAACACATTTGATAGAAATAGGCACAGAACAATAACCTTGACACATGATAGCACAAAAGAGAAGGAGAGTGGAGCCACAGGTTAGGGTTGTATGAGTAACTGCAGTGAGGCTCTATAGTCCTCAAGGGTGAGGACAAGCAGTTTAAATTCTCTTTAAGAAAATAAAGGGCCTGAGTGGACTGACTCCAGAAGAAGAGGTTGAAGCAGGAAAAGAAGATTACCTTAAGCAGATTCTATGCACAAGCTGCTTTTCAGTAGCTGGATTTGTCTATAAGGAAAAAAAGTATTTATATTTTGAACAATTACTGTACATATAAAATATAAAATTCCAGATGTCATTTTTGCATCTAGAGATGAGGTATTGCTGAATTTGAACCTTTACCAGTTTTATGCTTTGCTGTAAGCACATGCCCTAGATAAAAGTAAGCACTACTTACTTAAAACGTAAGCTGACTACTGACCACACATACTGTTCTGTTAATGATTTACACATCCAGGAAAATAAGTCCTGATTTATGTACACCACCACTGTAAAGCACATTTACAAGAAATTCTGCAGCCATGAGGTAACAAAGAAAGTATTTTCTTTTACTGCTGTGACTCTACAAAAGCACTGAAACCCTGCTCTTGCCAGTCACAAAATGTTTGGCTGTCTGCTTTCACCAATCCAGGCTCCTTTAGAGTAAAGCAAGTACGTCTGCTCGGTCACAGGATAATGCAAATCAACAAGGTAAGAATGAGAAGAAACTACCAGGTTGTCTTGGTTATTCTAATGCCTTATTGGCTAAAAAAGACCATGTAGACAAACACAAAGCTGAAAGAAAAACAGCAGATCAAATTAAGGAAGCTATGAGGAAAACTAGCAAAAAAATAAGTTCGGAAAGACTTCTAGAAAGTAGATGTAGATAAAAGCATACTTGAAACTCAGAACTGAGACTGATCATAGCATACATAAAAATGCCATGAAAAAGTGAATCTGAGCAGCAAAGAATTCAGTGCTGTAAGTGCAAACCTTCCCACAACGGAAAAGAAGACTACTGCCTAAAGCACGGGGCTGAAAAATGTTCTGTCAAAAAAAGTAGAATATATTATTACAGGTAATAACTGTTGTTTTTTTTAAATTTCCAAAATGTTTCCTGTAAGTTTTATGCTACAGTCTGTGACTTGGTCACAAACACATTGATCCATTCAGCTAAATCTATTTTTTCCTCAAAAAAATCAGAAAAGACTATTTTAATGCAGAGGAATACTGTTTTAATGCAGGAACTCTTTCAGCTCTGAATCTAGACATTTGGCAAACAGGTGAACATGATACCACATAAAATACCTATGAATGAACCAGCTTTTGAAATATTGAAACGTATTTCAGTTTTATTATCATGATATACCAACTTTCAACCATTCTTGTTTTCTATACAGACAGCTGGCATATAGAAAAGAAGAGAAAAAAACATGGGCAAGCTGCCAAGAGAAAAAAGGTTACTTAAAAATAAAGGAGGTATTATTAGAGACAAAATAATCAAGTTGTTGGATGCCTTATCTTCCTAAAATCCTTGGAAAAATCTCTATGAGTATCCTTTTAACATTGGTTTTATTTAAACAAGATTATAAATATGAGATGAACTAGGACCTACTGATACAGAATATGTAACTGAGCTTCAATTAAAATAACAACCACTTCTTACATAGCAATGAAACAAAGAGCTTTTGTTGGCTGACAAAGCAAATCTCATGCACTCTTAAAGAGGAAGAGATATTAATTAGGTTTGGGGCTGGATAATAAATTTCAGTTTCCACTTGTCCAAAAGTTTTGTGGAATTTAGTTCCTAAGTTTTGATTTTGTTCCACTGTATTACAGGAAGAGATGCAGCAAAGGCAGGGCAACAAAGAGACTCAGCAGATGGATACAGATATGGATCAAGCTCCTTCTGCAGCTCTTGCTGTTAATGCTGCCCAGAAAGAAGAGATCTCCAGTGACGGGCTAGCAAGGCAGCTGGGGCTGCCACAGGAAGAGCCCAAGGAGTCTGGTACATGAGGGAGGAGAATTGTGCTCTAATTATTATTGTTATACTTCTGCATATAGGACCCAAGATTTGATCTTCAAACTTTAAGGATAGGACAAGAAATTACTTCGTGTCAGGAGCACTCCTAAATAAAGAATGTGTTTTATAACTGGGAAAAGAGGAGCTATACTGCTGGTATGAATTAGGCATGTTTTCAGTATGCTGAATGGAGACAGTCTTTCTAGCTACACCAATGGCACACATGCAGAAGCCTAAGCTTAAACACCTAGGGAATTTTCAAAATCAAAATACAAGCACCTGCTAGATTTTGCAAATGCTGGATTTATATGCTTTGATTTTGCCTAAGTGCCACACTAGGCACCTACAGACCTCTGGAAATCTCACAGGAGATAGTTCAGAAGATTCTTCCTATCTGAAGGTAACATACCTGACTAGACACATATAATGCTTTGCAGTGTAACTTCTATCTGCTTCTTCCTGGTACCTTCCACAAGCTTGCAATAATCTCCTACTTGCTGGATCTTATTTTTAATTTCAGTAGCATATTAATTATGAAATTTAGTGAAAAATTTTTATTATCTTGCCTAAAGTCAATCAATTGGTCTCTGGTAACTCTGACATTCCAAATCATAATTTAAATAGTTATCCTCTTCTATACTGCTTGATTATACTGATACCTAATAATGAGATTACTAGGAAAAATATAGATCCTATCTAAAATATTTATAATTAAGATTGGCGTGATGCAAGATCAGGATATCTGATCTTAGATGAAGATTTGAAGGAAGAAAATTTTAATTATGATATTGCTTCGCTGAAATGCACACATCTTTAAAATGTCTTAGAGTTTATCTAACATCCTTTTTTCCAAGAAAATAACTTTTATTTATTAATAGTACATTTAAACAGTGAATAATATTTATTTCCTAGTTCTGTATTAAGAATACAGATTCTCCTTCTTGCCCACTCTCTTTCCAATTAAGCTAAATATTACAACCGCTTCTGCAAAAGAAGTGTTGGCTTTGAAGTACTCTTACACCAGAATAGCAGCTGCACAAAGTGGAGGTCAGACATACTCTAACAGCGACACTGCAAGAAGCCTGAGTTGCCTGTAAGACTACTTACATAACTTGCAAAACTGTCCGCAGTAACTACTGCTGTCAAAATCAGTGTTACTGAGAATAAAAAATGGCAACTCAAGATGAAATAGGAAAAAAATTTTACTAGCAATATATACAGTGAACATGTATATTCAATTTCTTCAGACCCAAGATGAAACTCTTTATTAATTACAGAATTATTCCTTCCATAAAATTGTCAGGATGCACTTTAAATGCCAAACACCAAATTCAGTACTAAAATATTCCATGAATCCTGAAAAGGATCTCCAGCTTGAATCAGAAAATAAAACAAATTCCAAAACAAAAGACTTTGGTGTCTTAATTTTTCCCTTTTATAGTACAAAGCATTGATTTGAATTATTTCTCATTTTAGTTCAATATTTTCAGTGTCTGTGAATGCTAGCTCATGATTTTTCCATTGGTAGAAATAGGATACAGAAATGAAATCAGCAGTTGGCAAGCATAGGCAAGTAAGTCAACTAAACTTTGTAAAGAATCTGCAATACTCAACTTACACTGGTTTTAATCAGTCACTTAAGAATACTATGTGGGAAAAAAATAAAAATATTCACATACATTTTTCTTTTGTAAATCACTGCACTTTCTCTAACTGGTTAGACAAAAGCTCATCTGAGCCGTTATCTTATCTCTAACAATGACCAGTAATAAAAATATGGCAAGCAGTCCTCTAAGTTAAATACTGAATTATTTACCCTGCTATACCAACCCCATGTACACTTTAATCTCTTCTTTTGCTCTGCATTGTCCACATTCGGACCAGTATATACAGAGAAATCTCACTGAATTTAGCATTAGCTGAAGATACACATAGTACATCTGACTTCCAGCCAGTAGCTTTCTGCTTCATTGGGCAAAATATAAAACCCCCACAAAACTCAAATTAACAGGTTTTCCATGAAATGGAATGCATGGAAAACTTGCATGATTAAAAAAAAAAAAAAAATCGTGTTTGACAGAAGACCAGGAATATCCCCCTGATCTCACTGCCACTTGTGCCAACTTTAATTGGAATAATTCTAGCATATTAAGTAGGGATACATCTTCAAATAAGAGGAAAAATGTGATGCAAGAAAAGAGAACAATTACTCAGTCAGAAATTAGGGAACAAACCATGTGAAAGCTGCACCCATATCAACACATTCAGTGTCATCCTTGAAAGTAAAACTGGAAGTATTTGCTAATTATAGTGGAATTTCAAGCAACTTTTTAGGCTAACCAAGTTCTTTTATATTTTATGGTCAAATCATCAACCTCTTTCTCATTCTGATGAACCATAATTCACAAAAGTTAACTATGGAGTGATTATTTATGTAAAGGTTTACCAAGTGAACAACAGCTTCAATTCTTTTCTTTCAAGAATGGCAACACTTTGAATATTTGCCATAGCTATCTTGCATTTACTTGACAAGCAAACTGAAAAATTCATGTCAGTTCAAAGTATCAGTATTTGTTTTTCCAGATATTGATTTAATGTGAGACTTCCCATTTCTTTAATTGTGTTTTTTCACAATTTCAGATATTTTAAATCGCAGCACCTTGACACTTGTCATACTGTGGTCCAGGATCAAATTGTATCTCAAATTCAATTACATTTTTCTCTAAAGGTATAGCTGTCTTCTACTGTAGCCCTGTTGTCCTGTAAACACACTATTGCCATTGCTAGCGATTGGCTGCAGACTGTACTGGCTTTGCAAGTCCTCAGGACTGAGTCTTGTCAGGCTTACTTTGAACTTTTTTGGCCTGCCTGTACCTTTTTTGGGGGCTTGTTTAGGTGTAATAATAATTTTTCTAATTTATTTTACCTTTACTTATCTTTTTTGTATTGTATAACCATATATTTTTTTTACATGGTAGTAGCATGTAATCTGGTACGATGAAATATTTACTAATGACATAATGATACGGTGTAGAGGAATACAGGTCTGGTATGATAGCAGAGGCCTTGAGAATGGGGACACAGGATATAGTGCAGAGGAGTACAGGCATGGGTTGATAAGAAAATGGGGACAAGCTGATGCTAGAGATCCCAGGGCTATAAACAACTCACCAATGGTCAGTTAAAGAATGCCTACACTGAGCTGAGCAAAATGAAGATAATGAAGAACAATATCAAAAATATGTAAAACCCACCATGTAAACTTGGATGTAATGTAAACTTGCAGACCAATGAATAAATAGCGAGGTGCAGAGCATTAGCAAACATATAAAAATGGCTCAAAGTGTATCCTAAAGAAGGGGAAGAAGAAACTATGAACACCAATATCATATTCCTCCTAGCAAAGATGAGCAGGTAACCCCAGCATCAATATTTCACTCCTCTCAGTGAAAGACTTGGAGCACTGATGATTTGCTGCAACACTCCCCCTTCCTTTCTGCTCGAGGTAGGCATTGTTGACCTTAGCAGGCAGAGAGGCAGTGAAAGGATGAGCATAACAGCAGAGAAAAAGAGAGATAGATACTAGGAATTGTGTGCACAACAATTTTCATTATTATTTTTGAGACTTTTTCTGAAATTGTATTCTTTATTTTCTTTTTCTGTAACAATTAGATCTGGACTAGTAAGAATTCTTTGATTAGACTCTTAAGATTTCTATTATAATAAAAATAAATTCACAGCTTTACATATAAGGAGTGTTTCCTTTTTGCCCATAACAAGATTTAAAACACATTACCCCTTACTTAGAACTTATTTAAACATTCAAATTTTATTTTCAATTTCCTGACTAATGCTCCTTAATATCTCATGCTATTTCTCATGGGAAGGATGTTTTGATAGCTGTTTTTCAGATATAATCTCTCTACTTGATTTTCCTAAAATCTGTATCATCATATTATATACAGAAACCAAAGGACCATGGCAAATACAGCAACATCATATGACTGAGTATCGCAGATACAGGACAGAGATACATAGGTCATCACAAAGAACTTCTAGTTCTCTGTTTTTACCTACCTTTGAAGTATGTTTTTTTCCTCATGGCATGCATATAAAAAATGGTATAAGTACTTGCATGGATGAAGAGGAGGTGAGGGAAATTTGAAAGATTTATATATGGAGCTTAATATACAGACTCAGTTCTAAACCAAATCAATGTAATGCTTTCTCATGCAAATTCTTCAGCTGGAACTGCTGAAGTCAATTATCTGTTTTAGCATTTGTTTCTAATAGTGTTCATAATGTGTAAATCATGCTTTAGAAACAAGACAGTTGCTGGTCTGGACTACTGACTAATGTGTAGTTTAGTGTGATGTTGCTACAGCAACCAAAAAGATGGAATAGCATGTCATATATCATTTACACATTACTTGGAACATACAGCTTTCTAAAAGCCATTAACCAAGCAGAGGTGCTGTGATGGAGGAGACGAGGATGTCTTAAAGCATTCTAAAATAGTTTCCATTGTTCTGAAGATCCAGGGAAGTAAATCAAAGTAATAAGCAGCATAAATAGAGTTAAGTATTTAAAAAAAAAGAGCCTTCCTTTTTGAATACATGATATCAGCATTCCTCAGGGTCCAGTTGCCAGAAGAATAGTGAGCACACTTCTAGATCATGGACAAACAACCTAGACTTTTTACTTCAGACTTCTAGGAAGTGAAAGTTTGTGGCCCACATCAAGGCATGTGGAAATCTTTCAGACCCCATGTTGCGCATAGCAAAACAGCTACTGTCTGAATGAAAGCTTGAGAGGTTTTCAAAATGGGGACTATGACCTTGCTCCAAAGGACCTCCTCAGCAAATACATGTGCCCTCATTAAAAGTAGTCTTGGTCCTCCAGTACAAGCTAATTACCTCTCCTACTCCCTGCAGGTACACAAACCAATATGAAAACAAAACCAATGTGTGTTTGTGTGGTGGTAGTGGTGGTGATGGACAAATTTAGCAGACAAATTGGGAAAATTCAAATTGGTAAATTTCATGATTTAGTGAAGCTATTTATGCATTGAATTTGCAAGTGATCTGGAAAACATGCAGTTAATAATGGCATTGTGAAAAAAGAACCCATGATTGGGTTAAAATTTTAGATTCACCAACAGGGTGCACATTTTGGATAAGAAAGTGAACAAAACATCTGGGAACGAGTCTGGGGATGCTTTCCAGACCACAGCAGAAAGATTAATGACCTAAGTCTGTCAGGCTAAAATGGAAGCTTACAGAGGGACTGGATAAGGTTTGGATTTAAGAAAAAAAAAAAAAAAAGAGCATTAAAACAATCTATAGAGTGGATAGGCCTGCTGCTCATTGTCAAAATTAATAATTAAGGATATAATTCTTTGCTTATGTATAAACACAAGAGAGTTTCATAATTATGTAAAAAGGGAACATTTTGTACTGCCAGCAAGAGTAGAAATTCTGTAAGCAGTGGAGGATGCCCAGTCTTTTTCTACATCTGAAGTACCAGAGGGTTTCTGGCAGTCACATTCAGGAGACAAGTTTCTGCACATTCAAGACACTCCCTGAGAGCACCTAACAGTGAAACCTCTTGAGTGCCCAATGCTTACTATACTTTCCACAGCATCCTCCTGCACAATGAAGAACATGCTGCAATGCGTCATTTCAGGGTTGGAGGCAAAGGCAACATGAATCCAGCTGCAGTATAGCACCTTCCTTATTTTATTGAAGATGTTTGTGTAGGTAGAATCAAATTTTTGAAAATGCCACCTACTACATGGACATCACTGCCTATATGCTGCAAATGGACTGGACACCAGTGTAAGACAAAAGTAAAGAAACTATGACTATCACAAATCTGAGGACAAGGACAACTGGAAGAGGAGTGGGGAGGAAGAACTCCTGTTAGAGGTTCTCACTCTGGGGAGAACTACAGAGCCTGTAACTGTGCATGAATTCATCACCATAATGTGATGGAGAAGAATAAAAAGGGCCTTCAAGATACTCTGTGGATATCTCCTCAGACGGTAGTGGCAAAACTTCTATTCACACAGCTGTTGGTATTCTTTTACCATGGCACACCACTGTTCCAACAAAATCTCCCCTAGCCATCAACTCACCTAGGTTTACAACTCAGAAACAATGAGATACAATTATCAGCTAAATCCATTCAGCTGGGACACCCCTTCCTCCTTCTGGCAAGGAATATCTACACTATTGTACTTATTGGCCTCCACCCAGCCTGTTAGTTGGCCCACATACAAAGAGATCCCCTTCCCTCTGGAAGGATCCATCTGACAAAATTTAGCCAACCAAGAAAAGGAACAGAGCTCCAGTGAGTCTGTTTCATTATCACCTAATACAGGGGACAAAGATCCCAAGACAGTGCAATAGATCATGTCTCTGGAAGGAGTCCCTAAAGACTCCACAAAGGATGGGGCACAGTCCTGAATCAGGACAGAAGCTCAATGTCATGCCTAGTCATGCTCTTACAGTGAAATCTCCATTGCAACGCTTGCTGAATGTGCTTTGAGCCACTAAGGAAAACCACGTGTGCTGGCAAGTACATACATGCAAGGCTGTCAGAGATGCTCTGGCCAAATGGAGGAGGCTGATTAGATCAACAAGGACTGGCAGCCTTGCCCCATGCTTTTTCCAAAGAATCATTTCAGATGGAGGCCAGGGACCCTGTCATATCATGCCATCTCTTCTTGTAAGGCATTCCAGGCTGTATGTGTAATCTCTTCACTCAAACACTATTATCATGTTGCCCGACAAAGGGACATGGGACTTTGGGTGAGTGCATCATGAGCTGAATTAAAGGCAGACCTGCAGTGTCCTATAGAAGATAGGGCAGCTCCAATTGTAAATGCTAGAAATAGCAGAGGAAGCAGGTACAGGGCAACAGAACTGGGTTACAGAACATAAGGACTGGAAAGGGGGAAATATGGGTGTCATTCCTGGGTCTCTACTGAGTGTCAGCTTTTATGGAAGCTGCTCATTTGCACTTGACAGAGAAGCAACACAGCAAGCAGGAAAAGTCTGGGCAGCAATAAAAAAGACTTATAGAAAAAAAAGAGGAGAAACCCTCCTGACACAAGCTATCGGAGGCAAAAACTCATTCAGGTACAGCCAAATGTCCTGTGTGCCCCATTAGACTGTGCCTTGGGCAGAGCATTTTCTGAGCTCATTCACAAATTAAGGCTATCTAAGCATGAGTGCAAATGTGTGTAAAATCCAAGCAAGTCCTCTTGCTTATCGTAAAAAGGCTGAAATAAAACCCAGGAGAAAGACTTTTGGTTTTTTACTGTGGTGGGTTGATCTTGGTCAGCTGCTAAATGCCCACCCAGCCACTCAACAGGACAGGAGGCAAAAATAAGATGAAAAAAGCTTGTGGGTCAAGATAAAGACAGGGAGATCACCTACTGTCGTGGTTTAACCCCAGTCAGCAGCTTAGCACCATGCAGCCACTCCCTCACTCCCCCCTCCCTGCTCCCAGTGGGATGGGGAGGAGAATCAGGAAAAAAAAGGTAAAACTCGTGGGTTGAGATAACTAAAGTAAAATATAATACTAACAATAATAATAATGAAATATAATAATAATAGTAATGAAAAGGAATATAAC
Organism: Gymnogyps californianus; assembly: GCF_018139145.2. Taxonomy (NCBI): domain Eukaryota; kingdom Metazoa; phylum Chordata; class Aves; order Accipitriformes; family Cathartidae; genus Gymnogyps; species Gymnogyps californianus. Next base: position 65,231 of record NW_026114017.1, on the reverse strand, counting down.
CAAAAAAAAGGAAAAAAAAAGGGAAAAAAGGGAAATAAAGGAAAAAAACCAGTGATGCACAATGCAATTGCTCACCACCCGCTGACCGATGCCCAAGCAGCAATCCGCCCCTCCCGGCCAACTCCCCCCAGTTTATATACTGGGCATGAGGTTCCATGGTATGGAATATCCCTTTGGCTAGTTGGGGTCAGCTGCCCTGGCCATGCTCCCTCCCAGCTTCTTGCACACCTGCTTGCTGGCAGGGCATGGGAAACTGGAAAGTCCTTGGCTTAAGATAAGTGCTACTTAGCAACAACTGAAACATCGGAGTGTTATCAACATCATTCTCACACTAAATCCAAAACTGTACCAGCTACTAAGAAGAGAGTTAACTCTATCCCAGCCGAAACCAGGACACCTACCAATTACCATCTTGGGCAAAACAGATTTGACTTGGGGAAAATTAATTTAATTTATTGCCAATTAAATAGATTTGGTTGGTGAGAAGAAACAAAGACAAAATTAAAACAACACCTTTCCCCCAGGCTCAACTTCACTCCTTCATTCCTGACTCCTCTACTCCCCCCCACCAAAGCGGTGCAGGGGGGGACGGGGAATGGGGGGTTATGGTCAGTACATAACAGTTCATCTCTGCCACTCCTTCCTCCTCACACTTTTCCCCTATACTACTCTCCTGCTCCAGTCCCTCAAGAACTGCTCCAGTGTGGGTCCTCTCCACAGCCTGCAGTCCTTCAGGAAAAAATCTACTCCTATGTGGGTCCTCCAAGGGCCACAGTTCCTGTCAGGAGAACTAGCTCCTGCATGAGCTCCTCCACAGGCTGCAGTTCCTTCAGGAAATATCCACCTGCTCCACCATGGTCTCTTCCACGGGCTGCAAGGGAATACCTGCTCCAACACCTGGAGCACCTCCTCCTTTCTTCTCCGACCTTGGTGCTCACACTGTTGTTTCTCACACTTTTTTCCTCACTCCTCACATTCACCCTTTCTTAAATATGTTTTCACAGAGGTGCCACCAGCTCCACTGATGGGCTCAGTTGTGTCCTGCAGTGGGTCCATTGTGGAGCCAGCTGGAACCAGCTGTGTCTGGCACAGGGCAGTCCCTGACCTCTTCTCACAGAGGCCACCCCTGCAGCCCCCTGATGCCAACACCTTGACACCTACACCCAATATGTCCACTAACATTTCTGATGTGAGGGCAGCAAAGTCTGTTCTGGCTGGCTGGCTCAACCTCTTTGCTCTCTGTAGCTATGAAAATATGGGGATGGGGAGGTGTGATAAGGAAGATGAAAGAAGAAGAGTTTGCAAGGGGTGAAGGGAGTAGATTTAGAGTCTCAAGACTAGGTAAAAGAAAAGGCAAGAACAGTCATGGTGCTGCAAAACTTAAGCAAGATCTTTTCCTCATAGACTGCTGACTTTGGTTACAAAGTCAGCCTCAGGCTTGGCAACAGCTTAAAAGTGGGCCTGGAGACACAAACAGAAAGGGCCATTGCTCTTTACTGTCCTTTCATGGACTGCAAAGTATTAAGCTGCCTTCCAATAATTTTATCCAGGCTTGTATTAAGTTGATTTTATGGACAATACTAGTAGGCCTTAAACCACCTGATAGTGCACTCAGTAGATATCTAATAAGAAGCTGTCATCAGAATAGGGGAACATATCATATGACAGCAGAGCTAAGAATAAGTAGTAAGAATCTAGGTCAGAACATTCATGTCTTGACTGTAAATCTCTGCATGGGAACAAGTTAACATCACAGCCTACAGGGAGACTCTGAAGTCCTGAAATACGTGAATCACAGTGTTTCACAAAGGATATAATAAAGCTGAACAGGAATTGCTTAGAGTAGCTTGTAAGTTACCAGAGTATGATGCAATGTTGTCAGGACTTCTTCAGAGAACAGCTATGGTTATTTATTTCTCAACAAAACCTCTGGCCCAGCTGGTCATGTTGCCTTCGTGGAAAGCAGCAGTGATGTCAGGACAGCAATGACCAAAGCAATGAACAGTTAGTGGATGGCCTCGAGCATGTTTGCTACAGGAACAGTTACAGGAACAGAGCTTGCCAATGGTAACATAGCCCCAAATCTTTAATGAGTATGTGTGGGAATTCGCAGGGAGTGTTGCGAGCAGCCTTGAACAATTAGGCATAGCCTTGAAAGACATAGAATAAGGGAGTAAATAAGTGATAAAGCAGGTGCGCAGAAAAGAAGCTGAAGACTGAAATAACTTGGAACACAGATATGAGACCGAAGCCAGAAGACGTGTGTCTTGCTCGACAGCACCAATCAGAAGCTTAGCCACGGCGCGTGAACAGAAAGTATTAACTAATCAAGGAACAAGCCTGAGCGCGTGGACAGCTAATGAATCTATATAAGCACAAACTTGTAAACAATAAAGGTCTTTGGTTTTACCCGCACCAGAGTCCGTGAACCATCCCTACAAGTATGTTGTGGCCAAATTCCAGAAGGTGATGCCTACCAAATTCTGGATCAGTATGGATGCCCAGGAACAGCTCTGAAAAGGCAGAATAGCTAATTTTGAATTAATAAAATAAGGCCCAGAAGGGCCTTCCACATCCTGAAATTAGTATCCCATTACTAATAGTTCAACACCTGAAGAATGATGTGGTCTATCCACAGATGCTAGTGTGACCTCAGTGTTGCCATCATTCTACAGTTCTGTTGTGTTCTCAGTGAAATGGACAGGAAGCAATTTTGCATTGATGAGTGATACTGTCTCAGAGCCACAGAAATATGGAAACTGCCTGACCTTGCATTCAGCCAGCCTGCATCTCATCCTTTTCCAGTTTCACATGTATCAGCTTGTTGACAGCAAGCTGACACAACAAAATCAAATATGGACATTTAAGGCAGTAAGTAGGACACCCTATACAGGCTTACATGCTGAGATTATGAAGTACATCTAGTACAAGGGAGGCAAGTGCTAGGTGGATCTTGCTAGCAGTAATGCAAGATTTCTAGGACAGCTGTTGTGCCTAAAGGCCCCCATCCTGTTTGGATAGAGCTGATGAACTCTGGAGGTGCCTAAGCACCTCTAAACAGCTTAGATTCCAAATGATGAAGCAGTTGTCTCAATAACCAGTAACCACCAGCATCAGCACTGGGAGGTCAGGCAGCAGAGAGAGGCATACATAAGCCCTGGCCTGGGGAGTTTGGAACCAACATATTTGTTACCAAATACAAGGAGCAGGTTCTAGGCCCGGTGGAATGATGATCTCCTTAGGGAAATCGGTGCTTAATTTACTTTCTGGAGTACACAACCTAGGCTCAACATTTTGCAAAGATGTGCAGTAGTGATTACTAAAGAGATTTTGATAGAGAAGGATTTAATCAACAAATTCAAGTCCTGAGCTACTGGGATAGCAGATAGCAAATGTAATTATCAAGGCATTCCTCCAAAATGAATATGTATCAAAACTAGGCAAATATATCAAAACTGGTAAATAGCAGCCTGGGTCTTATGGGTTAACAAAACCAAAACCAGTGTGCTCAAGTACAGGAGGAGACTTTGATTTCAAGGAAAAGGTAAATAAGCCTTTCCATGGCTTCAGCTTTTCCTCTTAGACATTGAGACAGCATCTGCATCCTCTAAAAGCAATGGTTTTGGTGAGCCGTGACTAGACAGCTTCTTTACAGCAATGCATTATCTTTTGGATTGCCCCGTCCTAAAAAGTCCATTTACACACTTGCTTTCTCTAAGCCCCATCATTCCCTGAGAGCTAGGGAAGGCCTCAACTGCTTTCAGATACCTCCCCAGGACCTGGGACTGTTCCAATGAGAACACCACCTGACAAGTACACCCTCCCCATTTCTTAATCCAAAAAAGGTGTTTTTTTTATTTAGTGTTCTTTTTTCTTATTTTATTCCCAGCCTTGACTATACAACTATGTCACTCTCCAGAATCCTTGAAGTGCATTACTATAAAGTAAGCATGATCCTCAAATGCTTGGTTGGAAGATGTTCATTTCAGAAGACACTTAATTGTCTTTAGGTTTATTCTCACAGTTCCTGTAAAGCTTGATGAATGCACACTCACAATAAATTCTTAAAACCCAATCTATAATAATTGCACTTCATGGGCTAAGGCATATGAAGTATTCATAAAGTCATGACATTCTTCTTAGATCATTATTTAGCAGTCCTCTCTGTATCACCCTCTTTTCCTGACACAATAAAACTGGAAACTGGGACACCTCATGCTTACACACAGAAAAGAGGAACAGTTGCAGACATGGCAAGGGTTGCTGCTGATAAGCTCACGTCAAATCTGATTGTGAATTTAGAGGATGGCAGCAATCAGTAGGTATTTGCAATTGCTTGAATTGTAAATACTCTTTAGAAAGAACCCTTTTCTTCTTGTTACTACTATAATATGGAATAAATCTAATCTTGATCATGCTGTTCCAGATCCCTACAGAGATTAGCTTTATCTGAAAGAGTTTATAAAGATTATGAAAGATGTTTCACACTTTGAAGTTTTCTATCCTAACTGACAAAAGCAAAATCAAAGACTTTGTACTTCAAAGTGAAAAAAGTTATTTTATCACTGTAGACTGGAGTGAGTTGAGTTAGACAATGAACAAAAACCTTTGATTGTTACTTACACGAGGAGGAATAGGAACAGAGAAAAGACTGCAGAAAAACACTTACAGGTTAGCATAGCTCTAATTAGAGGTATTCCTATGGAAATCTGGGCAGACATCTTCACCACACTCAGGTCTTGTAACTTTAAGTTTTGCATAAACAGGAGTCTTACAAAACTCAGACTATCAAAAGCTACATTTGCCCATACATTCAAATCTCATGCACAGGGACAGTGAATTTGAAGAAACAAATATGTTTTCATCTTTAGAAGCATAACAGAAAAGTGAATCTATGTTTTAAATTTCATTTAAACTGTCTGATCAAATTAAAGCAGCCACTACTAATCTAGTTTCATCGTTCTACCTCTAGCAGGTGACATAATCGTAAAACAACAAAATCCCAGTTTGTACAGAAAAATATAGAGAAGAGAATTCCTTTGAACTACATACATTTGCATATAATTTCTACTTAAATATAATTACAAGAGACATTTTATAAACTTTTAAAAAATTATGAAACCTACAGAATATTTCTTCCTTATAGACATATTTTGATTTTATTCTCTTGTAACAGAAACATCAGGTGTTTTCTAACCATAATGAAAAAAGATTAATCACCTACACATGTAGACTGCTAAGAATGACTCAAGTACAATCTTTTTATTTTCCCATCATAGTAATCTAGCCTTGACTGACTTGCAGGATACTGGAACAGAACATTGTTCTGGAAACAATCTTACTGAACTCAGGACAGCAGGCAGCATGAAGGAAGAATTACATCAGTGATATTCTGTAAGACTAGGTCAAGACTGCTGATGGACAGCCACATAATTATTTACTAAGTGACAACAGTGGGATTTTAAAACTTTGTCCTTATTTAATGTGGACCTAATACAGTCTTAATATGTTAAAGCAGAATAAATATAAGAAACTTCCATAAAATTAAGTCAGCAGAGAGCTCTGATCACCCAAAGACATTTCAAGAGACCAAGTATATTATTTCAATTTACTTAAGAGAATAATTCCACTGTATTATGATGACAAGTACATTCTTCTTGTAAGGCCAGAACATTTTAAATGTAAGCTGGTTTTAGATAAAATTTTTCTTTAAATATCGTAATGAATTATTCATCATTCATTAACCATGGGTTGATGTTAATTGAGCGCAGGATAGAACCAGAATTTATGAAAAATATGTATTTTCTTGTTTTATACATGTAATTTTTTAAAGGCTTTAGGAGTCTGAATTAGAACCACAGTCCCATATGAACTGCTATAAATTCTGTTGTGTTTGTTTATGTCTGGTTAACAAATATGTGAAAGGGAAGATCCAGGATCCTATAGTCCAGCTTTCCCATTCATAGCTGATACAAAGCAGAGCACAAGCCTTCCTACGGTGCATGCACAGTGTAGCTCATCTGTGGGAATTTTCCATTTATTGTGTATGAAAGGAGATACCATAAATGATGCTATGGTCTATCCTTCTCCAAACACACCATCTTCTTGTTTCTGGAGAAAGCAAATGGTGTTTAGAGTTGTTGTAGTACTATTTGATTCTCTTTCTACACTATGGAGAACATAAAAATCAGATACTGTAGGCACTGGAAGATAAAAAGTTTTGCACGCCCCCCACCCCATCCCATCAAAACATTTATTACTTCACTGCAGTTCTAGCTCTGAGCTAATGCATGTTTTTATAAAGCAGTCAGAGCTCTGAACACACCCCTTCTACCTTCCCCCCTGGCTGGGGGTTTGGTTTCCTGGGCTCAGGGTCAGCTTCAATAATGGTGCAAGTGTCTAGCTTTGAAGACAGCTCTTCCAGAAAGCTCTGCTAAGAAGCCTCAGTGGGGAGCTCTCCCCCATCTCGCTCTGGAGTGGCTTTTAAGCTGAGGCCCTCATACTTGGCCCCCACCTGAGCTATGCTGCAGCAGTGTTGCAGCTATGCCTGTGCTGGGCCAGGCACCCTGACCCCCAACCTGCCTCATCTCTATAGACTTGTCTGGTCACCTAGGCTCATGGCTGAAGCTGGCTACCATCACCAGGCTTACTCGGGCACTGCAGGGCTGAGCCCTTGCTAGATCGGCTGCTACCTGTGCCTGCCTTGCTACCCTTGCTCAGCTCCCAGCTCCCTTTGCAGCACAGCACCAGTCCTCACTGCTCCCTGACAACAGCAAGGTGGACACAGCCTGGCTGATTTACTATTAAAAAGTGCCCTCCTAATACAGCTGATTATTATTAAACTGCTCCTGCAGTTTCTCCTAATCTAATGGCGCTCTCTTCTCTTCAGATCACTATTTAAGTTTTCCACTTACAATTCTATTATGCACAAATTATGAACACACATCTCTCTCTCACCTTCATGTACTTTTGTCTCTACCTAGTTTCTTGCTGGGCAGCATATCATGTGTTTGAGATTGCAGCTGGGGCATTTTGACAACATGGCTGAGCTGATCAATGAGGTGGGGAGGTCTCATTTCCCTCATCCTCCTTGCTCCTGGACATGTGCTCCCACTTCTCCATGTGCCAGCTCAACTCCGAACTGACAAACAACTACCTTGACAAAAAAATTCTGCCAGGTCAGCAAGTTAAATCAGGTTTATAAGAGGTCCAGTGAGCACCAAAGTGCAAAGGAGGTGGTCCTACCTCCTGGTAGGTAGGAATAAAGGAATGGAGGGAGGAGTGGGTAAACAGGACCTCCCCTTTTACAGAAGCATTTGTTAGTTTAAGTCAGCCGCAGCATCAAACCCAGTCCTAAAAAGTTATAGCCAGTTGCATGACTGATCACTATAAAAATCAAATTGTGCTATGCTAAATTTCTCTAAGAGTTTGTGAAGGGAGACAAAAGAGAGTACAGAAAATAGTTTAGCTCCTTGAATAGCATGCATAAATGTACGTGTTCTCACCAGGCTTTCTAAATAGTTAAATAAACCTGTAGCTTTGGCAGTGTTAAAATCACCCAACCCAACTCTTCCTGAACTTGCCAATGCCAAAAAATGTCAAACTGCACTCTGCAGAACCCAGGCAAGCTGCCTGACCCACCAAACTACAGGATCTTGCTACATTTTGATGATTAATGCTTATACAGTTTTCTTTATTGAAGAAAATTATTACACAAGGGCTCCAAGAGGTCTGTGGGAAGTGCATAAACACCAGAAGTGTTTATGTAATTACTACTCCTACTCAAATGCACATTGCAGGATTCCACAGTGTTGGACAAATGTTACTAGATCCCTGATAAAAAACTGGAGTAAGAAACTAAGAGAACAATGTTAAAAGCTTATCTCCATTGTACAGAGCTGGGCTACAGAAACACATATAGCACTTCTTCATATTCCTCTATTTAGTTTGGCAGTTAAACATGCACGTTCCCTAAGCAAAGCTCCCAAAACCTTTAGCAGGGGTTATATACATGGAAGAAAAGCAATAGTGCATAGAAAGAAAAGCACAAGTTCAAGGCAATTGTCCCACTTACCAATTTGGTAACCTATACTAATCTAAGCAAGAGGTCAACAAAATAGGGCTTTATAAACTCAGTAACAGTTACCACTAATATGGGCAACAGCGACTCTGAAGAGGCATCTGAAAGGTGGGATTATACCTCTTTGTCTTTTCCCTTTCTGCCCATTTTTTCCAGGGGAAAAGACAGTCAGGAAAGCTGAGGGAATACTGGCCAGACCTGTCCTGCTGGTGCTGCCCAACCATCCTATCAGCAGTGCTTGAGGAGAATACGGCCTCCCCAGCTGGCATAAAGCACTTCCTTCCTACCACAGGCAGCACCTTAGCTTCACAGAGGCATAATTAAGCCTTTCACATTCTTTACTGATATGTCAAAAGCTCAAGAGTGAGTGTCGTGGTTTAACCCCAGCCAGCAACTAAGCACCACGCAGCCGCTTCCCCCTTCCCCCTCCCAGTGGGGTGAGGAGGAGGAAAAAGAAAAAAAGTAAAACTCGTGGGTTGAGATAAGAACAGTTTAATAACTAAAGTAAAATATAATACTAACAATAGTAATAATGAAATATAATAATAATAGCAGTAATGAAAAGGAATATAACAAAAAAGGAAGGGGGGGAAGGAAAAAAACAAACAAACCAGTGATGCACAATGCAATTGCTCACCACCCACTGACCAATGCCCAGTTAGTTCCCAAGCCACGATCCACACCGCCCGGCCAACTCCCCCCAGTTTATATACTGGGCATGAGGTTCCATGGCATGGAATATCCCTTTGGCTAGTTCAGGTCAGCTGCCCTGGCCATGCTCCCTCCCAGCTTCTTGCACACCTGCTTGCTGGCAGAGCATGGGAAACTGAAAAGTCCTTGGCTTAAGATAAGCGCTACTTAGCAACAACTAAAACCTCAGAGTGTTATCAACATCATTCTCACACTAAATCCAAAACCCAGCACTGTACCAGCTACTAAGAAGAGAGTTAACTCTGTCCCAGCCGAAACCAGGATGCAAACACGCACAGCTCTTTTGAGAGCAAATTATTGTAAAGAAATAACTGGTTTTTTTCCTGGTGATACTAATTTCTAAAGAAATACAAAGTTTTCAGATGCTCTTTCAGGGTTTGCTTGTTCAAATTCATTCCATAAATCAGAGGAAAATACTTGAAAAGAAATTACATACATACATAGATGTAGCACTATGTCTTGCTGAAAGAAAAAACCCAAATAGCGAAATAACAGATCTAGTCCAAAGCCACAGGGGTGTTTCATTATATTAATTAAAATTGACTTGCAGTGGTGGGTTGACCATGTTTTGCCCATGACGGTAATTGCTGAGTGATGTCTCCCTGTCCTTATCTCGACCCACGAGCCTTTGGTCGTATTTTCTCCCCCTGTCCAGTTGAGGAGGGGAGTGATAGAGCGGCTTGGTGGGCACCTGGCATCCAGTCAAGGTCAACCCACCACATTTGCAAATATTCTTTTTAAGTGGACTTGATCCTAAAATTGCTTCTTAACAAAGTCTGAAGTATTTTTGCAAGTTTTTCCTCTGAAGTCTTTCCTTTCAGCTCTGGGTCTCTTTTATTAAACACAAAACCTAGTGGATATTTTCTAACATGTACATTGTTTATTCCAATACTTATGGTACATTATTTAATTTAAAACACTCGGAATTACTTTTCTTGGAGCAATGTTGTATTTAAAATTCAGATTCAAAGATTATATACATTTTTTGTAATAACATGATACAGAAATATTCTATAACTTAAGCTAATAGGAATTTTACATCAGCAGTAGCTTGCCCACAGCTTAAGTTTCTAATGGGATACTTGCAGCAGGGCTCTATCCCAGTACTCCACATACCCTACTTCTTATTACTTAAGTAATTCCCAAGTTATTTGCAGACACAGAGTTCAAGGACAAAAGGAAAAATCAGAACACCTAGTACCATTTGCACATCTGAGGCTAATACATTTCATCCATTTAACCAAATAATTTGTATCATCCAGAAATAGGGCAGAATAGTGTGATCTTACCAGCCTCCACTGATTTCAGAAACCCTCTTTGACTCCAAATCTCCTGGCTGAAGTACAGTGTTGTGGCTTTTCCCCTGTCAGTTGACACAAAGAATATGTTGTGTCAATTTTCAACTTATGCCTCACTTCTCCCTATGAATGCCTAGCACAAAGTCCTTATTTAGACATTATCTCTGATAACTTATCTGGGGGGGAGAATCATGCTCAGAACTGAAAGTGTATTGTTAACTTTTAAGTTTTCTGGTTTTAGCTTCTGGTGATCAGTTCCTATGACTTTAACCCCCAGATTAAAAGGCTTTTAATAATTTTTCTCTTTATACAATTACTTAAAAATTAATTGTCACCTATTCTTTCTGAATAACCAGACTGAGTCCCTGATTCTCCTCACACTAAGACACTGAGTTCAGCTCCCCCTCCAAATAGTGCAGATCTCTGCACCCTTCTATTTCTTCAGCATTCATAAAATGTAGGAACATACTGAATATACGAGAATGCATTTTGTAATAGTGTACAGAGAGATTGTAAACAAAATTACCCTGTTATGGAGGCAACCTTGTTGAGATCTCATGTTAGCCTACAGCATCAAGCTGACAGTACCCGAGTTGCTCATCCTCTCTGAAGCCTCAGCAATTTCCAGAATCAGTGATACAGTCTCCACTCTGTAAAAATGACCTTCATTCCTTGCTAATTGCTATCTACCTTTTTGTACCTAACTATGCTTAACACACTGTATGAATGGCCCTAAGCTATCATGTGACCCAAACTGCCGTATATGATCACCTTCTTCTCTTCCTTATTTACCTCCATGACAATCGTTGGCCACTTTACTCAGGAGTGATTTCATTATTTCTTTCATCATTGAGAATTAAAATAATCAAGGAGAAGCAAATGCAGTATTGCTTTCTCCAGAGGTCTTCTGGAAACACCTCTAAAGAAACACTATTACCTTTGGAGTTCTAGTGTGTATTTTAATCCATTTTTTAAGCACTTACTGTTTTAAACAGAATTCTGAAGAGAAAATTAAGATGTTTCTCAAAGAAAATATATTTTTCTGAACATTACATCATTGATGTAATTCAGACCTTCAAGAACCCTTACAAAGAAATCTTGCTTTGGGATTTAAACTGGTCCCTATAGCTCAAGAAGAACTTTAGGGTTCTTTTTCATTTTGGATTTGCTGTGGTTAACAAAATCAAATTCAGAACCAACTGATGTAATCTAAATTTCAGCTGTTCTGTGTTAGATCCTGTGACCTACTCTGATCCAGCAATGCCTGATTCTGCCAAAAAACCCAATTTTGCTTGTCTGTGTTGTTACACTTAACAGAACTACATCTACACCTAACGCATTCTGCTTGCTAGATCATGTCCATTTTCTGTGGGAGCTCAGAGGATTAGAGGATATAATTCTCATACAGAAACATCAATGTATATTTGAAACAAAGAAAAGCACTCAAGGACATAGAAAAGATGAAACTGTACTAGTACTGGGCCCTTTTAAAAAGCTTGTGAAAAGCCCTTTGTCTATTAAAAAATATGAAATATATCTACAATCAGAAGAAAAGAAGTCTTTTCTTGTGAAAATATTTGGTGGAAAATTATAAGACCAAACAAAAATCTTCAGGACTGAATGATTTCTCATTTTGTTTTTCTAAAGAACTAGCACAAGATCAACCCTCAGAGTTGGCCTTTAAGAGTAACCATGATATATTTTTTTAAAGAACAATGTAGTTGTTTAAATATACATTCTTCTGACAGGTTGGAAAACCAAATTTATCCTTGTTGACTTCTGGTCAGTTGTAACAAGGTCAGGCTATTTTTAAGTTTTAGAGATCAACTGAAGATTACATTAGTTAATAGTTTTCTAGCAGAAAGCATACCTGTAAATCAGTATTATTTTGGTATGTCTCCAAGGGATCTCTATGTTCAGCTTTAACTGGACTTTTGAACAAACTGCACTTTCCGTGCACCTGCAATCTTCATTGTTTGGTGCCATGTCGTGGTTTACTGTATCATGTGCCTTGCCTGTGGAATTCTCCAACTAACTAAACAAAGAAACAGAGTCTTTGCTTGACTGTAAACCTAACACAGTCTTGCCTACGTATTTTTAACTTCAGGGGTCTATTTTAGGCAACACAGAAAACAGCTTCAGTGCAAGTCACGTAATTTGATTTCAGTTTATGTTTTACATGGTAAGATATCTGCTTTGTAAAACGCTCCAGAATGTTTGCATTAATAGGTTCTCTAAAGAAAAATATGATTGACTTCTTGAGGCAAATCTCTTCAGCACAGCTGGGGACCAAAGCAACGGGAAACAAAAGACGGAGAGGGGCATGCACATCATCTCCCACACATGGAACGCTGCGCTTGGCAGGCCAGCAGCTGCAATGACACACATTTTAATGCTCTGCATTGTGTTCATGTCCCAAGTACTGGGAAATGCGCATGCAGCCTTTGGGCTAGGACAGTAGCCAAGAGCTAACTCTTAAGCTACTCTGCAGCTTAGCAGGATTGCGCTGCCTGATTAACAACCCATTCTGTGGACAAGGACACCTGGACCTGAGTTTCAGGGTGGATAGAAAATTAGCCTTCCACCAAGCTAAACGTGGGAGGTTCCCTGTGGGGAAAGCAGCAGAACCAAGGAGACTGGAGGCAGTTTTTAATCTACCAGTGCTATATCAAACCTGACTAAACTGTTTTTAGCATGGCACTGATTTACAAAAAGGTTTCTTGCTTCAGCTTAACCTTCACAAGTGCCTACACTAGCAGGTTGTGAACTGGATTAGTAAAGAAAAGCAAATAAGTTTAACTATTAAAATTATGTAGCTGAAATTAAAAATCAATAAATGGTAACAAACTCATTAATTCATTAATTTAATCTCTTTAATTTTTCCCATGGGGCAGTTTATATGGGAGTTAATGCCAGTCATCAGTCATTGGACACTGACTGCTCAACATTCAAGAGGCTGATTAAACAATATAGGTGCTTATTTCATTCTGGCAGCACAACAGGATTGAGATTATTAGTTAGGAAAGAGACTGGATTTTACACATTTTGAGCAAGGGAGAGGCAATCATTCTAGTTATACCAGCCTGAAGTTATTCTCATAAAACTCACTATAATATTAGCTCTTTTCTTATATGGATTGGAACAGAGGAAAATACCTAAAGCACTGGACATGGTATGATATATAAACCAAAATAAGGCATAGATTTTAACACGCAGAGTTACTCCAACTGTAAAACAGAAAAGGGAGTCAGCATGGCTAACAGCCATCTATCTTCAATAGAAATTTCTATATATAGAGAGATTGTTAGAACAACCTCCAACCGACTTATAAATTACAGATATCAACCTATGAAAAAAAAGTTCACATTTTGTAGTAGGGAGTAGTTTTCTTCTACTCTTTTTTGGCGATGCCAAATCCAATCTGTTAAACTATTAATAATTACACCCTTTACCTTTTCTCCTCGGAGAGCCAATCTATGGGGGAGACACCTTCCTTCACCTTCCCCTCCTCCTCCAGGCTAATTACAGTAGTGTTTGAGAATTTTGAGAATTTTGAATATCCTTGGAATGTTGAAACTAACATGGTCCTATTGCTAGGAACTAGCTTGTTCCTGAATGTGGTTCAGGTCTTGTTCAGGGTTAAACAACTACTTAAGAGGATCACCCAGAGATCTGCCCCAAGGCTGGAGAGTTATGAGTGGCAGGGTGTGTGGGGTAGCATGGGCAAATGCCTAGGATGGTGGGCACCTCCAGTGTTTTGGAACTTCACCCTTGAACAAGTGCAGAATCCTGAAAAACTAGTAGAACATTTGGAAAAAGTATGCTGTCACCCCGACAGTTCCAGGGAGACACAAATCACTGCAATGTGCTGGGGCCTGGCCCCTGCCTACCGAGCCCTGTTCAACACTATTCAGTACCCTCAAGGGGAAGCAAAGGTCTCTGGATCTGACAACAAAATGACAGGCACTGCAGCCACTCCAACTCCAGTGACAGGCACTACAGTTACTCCAACCCCCGCGACAGGCACTGCAGCTGAACCAGAGAACCAACCCATGCTGATATCAGTCGCTCATATACAGAAGAAGAAATACTCAAAAAACTCAGCTCGCTTAGCAAAGGATGAAGATGAACCAGGGTCATCACGAGAACAGGAGGAAGAGGCAGAACCAGAGGTAATCACTCGATCCCTATCCCTGAGTGAGCTGCGGGATATGCGAAAAGACTTCAGCCGTTGTCCAGGCGAGCACATTATCACCTGGCTCCTCTGATGCTGGGATAATGGGTCCAGTAGCTTGGAATTAGAGGGTAAGGAAGCCAAGCAATTGGGATCCCTTTCTAGGGAAGGGGGCATTGACAAGGCGATTGGAAAAAAGACACAAGCCCTCAGCCTCATGAGGCGACTTCTGTCAGGCGTGAGGGCAAGGTACCCCTTCAAGGAAGATGTCGTATGTCACCCAGGCAAGTGGACCACCATGGAGAGAGGTATCCAGTACCTGAGGGAATTAGCCGTGCGGGAGATGGTTTATTATGACCCAGACAATGCACAGTTACCCACAGATCCAGATGAAGTCCACTGCACACGACCCATGTGGCGGAAGTTTACACGGAGCGCGCCATCGTCCTGTGCCAATGCATTGGCAGTAATGGACTGGAAAGACGAAGAGGGACCAACAGTGGATGAATTGGCTGGCCAACTCCGGCAATATGAAGAAAGTCTCACTTCCTCCCTCATCTCGGCTGTGGAGAGACTGCCAGACATACTAGCCAAGAAACTGTCCCGAGAGTTCCAGCAATTTGAGGATAAGTTCTGCCTCCCACCTGTATGGACCAATATCTCAGCTATTAGGAATAAGCTTCCCTCTGCTCAAGAGAGAGGAGGTAGAAGGTACACACCACGGGGTACCCTGTGGTCTTACCTGTGTGAGCACAGAGAGGATATGATGAAGTGGGATGGAAAACCTACCTCAGTCCTAGATGCACGGGTACGTGAATTGCAAGGAAAAAAACAATCACAAATGAGGGTTCTTCCAGGAAAACTGCTGCTCCAATCGCCGGTGGGCAGTGTGAGCAGTGTGGCAAACAGAGTGGAAGGGCTGATCTTACTCCTGATACTATGAGAAGGAATTCTAATCCATCTTTACAAAGAGTGAGTGGAGAATCTTATGACCGGGACTAGAGGGGCCCTGCCTCCAGCCAGGCGGAGGAGAGGGACAACCGGGTTTACTGGACTGTGTGGATTCGATGGCCTGGCACCTCAGACCCACAGGAGTATAAGGCTCTAGTAGACACCAGGGCACAGTGTACCTCAATGCCATCAAGCTATAAAGGGGCAGAACCCATCTGTATTTCTGGGGTGACAGGGGGATCTCAACAGCTAACTGTATTGGAGGCTGAAATAAGCCTAACTGGGAATGAGTGGCAGAAACACCCCATTGTGACTGGCCCAGAGGCCCCATGCATTCTTGGCATAGATTAACTCAAGAGAGGGTATTTCAAGGACCCAAAGGGGTATCGGTGGGCCTTTGGTATAGCTGCCTTGGAGTCAGAGGCAATTGAACAGTTGTCCACCTTGCCCGGTCTCTCGGAGGACCCTTTGGTTGTGGGGTTGCTGAGGGTCGAAGAACAACGGGTGCCAATCGCTACCACAGTGGTGCACCGGCGGCAATATTGCACCAACCGAGACTCCCTGATTCCCATCCATACACTGATTCGTTGACTGGAGAGCCAAGGGGTGATCAGCAGGACTCTCTCGACCTTTAACAGCCCCATATGGCGAGTGTGAAAGTCTAATGGAGAGCGGAGACTAACAGTAGACTATCGTGGCCTGAATGAAGTCACGCCACCGCTGAGTGCTGCCGTGCCAGACATGCTAGAACTTCAATATGAACTGGAGTCAAAAGCAGCCAAGTGGTACGCCATAAGTGATATTGCCAATGCATTTTTCTCAATCCCTTTGGCAGCAGAGTGCCAGCCACAGTTTGCTTTCGCTTGGAGGGGCGTCCAGTACACCTGGAATCGACCGCCCCAGGGGTGGAAACACAGCCCCACCATTTGCCATGGACTGATCCAGACTGCACTGGAACAGGGTGAAGCTCCGGAACACCTGCAGTACATTGATGACATCATCGTGTGGGGCAACACAGCAGAAGAAGTTTTTGAGAAAGGGGAGAAAATAATCCAAATCCTTCTGAAAGCTGGTTTTGCCATAAAACAGAGTAAGGTGAAGGGACCCGCACAGGAGATCCAGTTTTTAGGAATAAAATGGCAAGATGGACGTCGTCACATCCCAATGGATGTGATCAACAAAATAGCAGCTACGTCTCCACCGACTAGTAAACAGGAAACGCAAGCTTTCTTAGGGGTTGTGGGTTTTTGGAGAATGCACATTCCAAATTAGAGTCTGATTGTAAGCCCTCTCTATCAAGTGACCCGGAAGAAGAACGATTTCAAATGGGGCCCTGAGCAACAACAAGCCTTTGAACAGATTAAACGGGAGACAGTTCATGCAGTAGCCCTTGGGCTGGTCCGGGCAGGACCAGATGTGAAAAATGTGCTCTACACCGCAGCCGGAGAGAATGGCCCTACCTGGAGTCTCTGGCAGAAAGCACCTGGGGAGACCCGAGGTCGACCCCTAGGGTTTTGGAGTCGGGGATATCGGGGATCTGAGGCCCGCTATACTCCAACTGAAAAGGAGATATTAGCAGCATATGAAGGAGTTTGAGCTGCCTCAGAAGTGGTTGGTACTGAAGCACAGCTCCTGTTAGCACCCCGACTGCCAGTGCTAGGCTGGATGTTCATAGGAAAGGTTCCCTTCTACACATCATGCAACTGATGCTACATGGAGTAAGTGGGTTGCACTGATCACACAACGAACTCGACCAGGAAACCCCAGGCGCCCAGGAATCCTGGAAGTGATCACAGACTGGCCAGAAGGGAAAGATTTTGGAATATCACCAGAGGAGGAGGTGACGCGTGCTGAAGAGGCCCCACTGTATAATAAACTGCCAGAAAGTGAGAGGCAATATGCCCTGTTCACTGATGGGTCCTGTCGCATTGTGGGAAAGCATCGGAGGTGGAAGGCGGCTGTATGGAGTCCTATACGACAAGTTGCAGAAACTGCAGAAGGAGAAGGTGAATCGAGTCAGTTTGCAGAGGTGAAAGCCATCCAGCTGGCTTTAGACATTGCTGAACGAGAAAAATGGCCAATACTTTATCTCTATACTGACTCATGGATGGTGGCAAATGCTCTGTGGGGGTGGTTGCAGCAATGGAAGCAGAGTAACTGGCAACGCAGAGGTAAACCCATCTGGGCTGCTGCATTGTGGCAAGATATTGCTGCCCGGCTAGAGAACCTGGTTGTGAAAGTACGTCATGTAGATGCCCACGTACCCAAGAGCCGGGCCACTGAAGAACATCAAAACAATCAGCAGGTAGATCAGGCTGCTAGGATTGAAGTGGCTCAGGTGGATCTGGATTGGCAGCATAAGGGTGAATTACTTATAGATTGGTGGGCCCACGACACCTCAGGCCATCAAGGAAGAAATGCAACATATAGATGGGCTCGTGATCGAGGGGTGAACCTGACCATGGACACTATCGCACAGGTCATCCATGAATGTGAAACATGCACTGCAATTAAGCAAGCCAAGCGGTTAAAGCCTCTGTGGTATGGGGGACGATGGCTGAAATACAACTATGGGGAGGCCTGGCAGATTGACTATATCACACTCCCACAAACCCGTCAAGGCAAGCGCCATGTGCTTACAATGGTGGAAGCAACCACCGGCTGGCTGGAAACATATCCCGTGCCCCATGCCACCGCCCGGAACACTATCCTGGGCCTTGAGAAGCAAGTCTTATGGCTACATGGCACCCCAGAAAGAATTGAGTCAGACAACGGGACTCATTTCCGGAACAACCTCATAGACACCTGGGCCAACTAGCACGGCATTGAGTGGGTGTATCACATCCCCTGTCATGCACCAGCCTCTGGGAAAATCGAGCTATGCAATGGGTTGTTAAAGACTACATTGAGAGCAATGGGTGGTGGGACTTTCAAACATTGGGACACACATCTAGCAAAGGCCCCCTGGTTAGTCAACACTAGAGGATCTGCCAATCGGGCTGGCCCCGCCCAATCAGAACTTTTACGTACTGTAGAAGGGGATAACGTCCCTGTGGCGCACATAAAAAATATGCTAGGGAAGACAGTCTGGGTCACTCCTGCCTCAGGCAAAGGCAAACCCATTCGTGGGATTGCTTTTGCTCAAGGGCCTGGGTGCACTTGGTGGGTGATGCAGAAGGATGGGGAAGTCCGATGTGTGCCTCAAGGGGATTTGATTTTAGGTGAGAACAGCCAATAGATTAAATTGTATGCTATTAATTGCTATATAATCCTGCCACTGTATGTCATCATTATTATAACTGTTATGTGCTATATTAATGGTATTACAGTAAGAATTACTTAGATTAATGAAGAATGAACTTTGACAAAACCGAGCGAAGCGCAGTAGTGATGGAACCAGGACTGACTTCAGCATGCAACAATCCAACACTACACACCATCCTCCTGCTGCGCCCAATGTCATCTGCCCGCCACACCACAGCGAAGCCTGTTCCTGCTTTGCTGACTGAGCGGACTTTGCACCATCCCTCCTGCCCAGACAGACTGTTATGACAGATGGAGTCCAAAGTCATGGACTGAATGAACTCAACAGACATTGGATAGAGATGGCCCATAGACTGCGGGAATGATATCTGTGTGTATATATTAGAAGACAGGAAAAGTGGTGGTGATTAATTGGAAATGTATTGGAAAGTGTGGGATCTGGGCATGATGTAAATGGTATAGAATAAGGGGTGGATATTGTCCTGATTTCGGCTGGGACACAGTTAATTTTCTTCTTAGTAGCTGGTACAGTGATGGGTTTTGGATTTAGTGTGAGAATACTGTTGATTGATAACACTCTGATGTTTTAGTTGTGGCTAAGTAGCGCTTATCTTAAGCCAAGGACTTTTCAGTTTCCTGTGCTCTGCCAGCAAGCAGGTATGCAAGAAGCTGGGAGGGAGCATGGCCAGGGCAGCTGACCCCAACTAGCCAAAGGGCTATTCCATACCATAGAATGTCATGTATTGGATTTGCGTGGCAAGGTTTTGGTAGCGGTGGGGCTACAGGGGTGGCTTCTGTGAGAAGCTGCTAGAAGCTTCCCCTATGACCAATAAAGTCAATGCCAGCGGGTTCCAAGACAGACCTGCCGCTGGCCAAGGCCGAGCCAATCAGCAACAGTGGTAGCGCCTCTGGGATAACAGATTTAAGAAGGGGAAAAGAAGTTACAGGGGAGTTGTAGTTGCAGCCAGAGAGAGAGGAGTGAGAAGATGTGAGAGGAACAACTCCGCAGACACCAAGGTCAGGGAAGAAGGAGGGGGAGGAGGTGCTCCAGGCGCCGGAGCAGAGATTCCCCTGCAGCCCGTGGGGAAGACCATGGTGAGGCAGGCTGTCCCCCTGCAGCCCATGAAGGTCCATAGTGGAGCAGATATTCACCTGCAGCCCGGGGAGGACCCCACACCAGAGCAGGTGGATGCCCGAAGGATGCTGTGACCCCGTGGGAATCCCGTGCTGGAGCAGGCTCCTGGCAGGACCTGTGGACCCATGGCCCCGTGGAGAGAGGAGCCCACGCTGAAGCAAGTTTGCTGGCAGGACTTGTGACCCCATGGGGGACCCACGCTGGAGCCGTCTGTTCCTGAAGGACTGCACCCCATGGATGGGACCCATGCTGGAGCAGTTCGTGGAGGACTGTAGCCTGTGTGACTGGCTTATCCGCCCCCAACTACATCAGGCCCCCCGAATTATTGTGCCCAACTGAGGCCGCCATTTTGACACAGCCGTAACCCATGTGATACCAGCACTTCCTGTGATTGGCTGGCAGCTGAGGCCACGCCTTGGTCAACCCAGAAGTATAGCAAGAGCAGAATGTCCTCCCTTTGCCCAGCATGGGGCTACCATTTTGTCACAGTTGCCATTTTGTTAATGGTATAAATCCTGTGATCTCAGTGTACCTTGTGATCAGCTGGCAGCTGAAACCCCGCCTTCCTGGTCACCTGGAAGCTTCTCAAGGGCCCTCATATATTCTTGATACATATGATATATAGCCATGTAAATATCTCTATAAATATATACAGAAAAGAGGGTCTAAATATGTATAAATGCATACATATCCTTCTTTTTATATATATAAAAATGAATTTATATTTGCAAAAGTTTACATATAAAAGATCGTTTAATAAGAGGTACTGAAATTAACAAAGTTTAAATATGAATAGAAAAAAATCAAATAAAAAGAAAATACAGTTATGGGACCACCAGTTAACAAGACTACTGAAAAGCCAACCAGATCACCATACAGTATTACTTGGGCAGTCTTTGGACTTTGTGCTGTGCTACTAGATACAGAAAACAGTGCCTACTGAACTGGAAAACCAGAACAAAAATTCAACTTTACAGGAACATGTGTACGGACACTAAGAAAAGTTCCCAAAGAGTTTTCCCCCAAAAACACATCCATTGGATAAATGATAGTTGGATTGGGAGTTCTGAAACAAAACCAAATTGTGCAGCGTGACAAGGGTAGGGGGTTACACTTACCAAAAGGCCTCTCTAATGTGAATGGCTCTCCTGAACCTAATGCAGCAGTAAACATGTCTCCTGTTAGGACAAAAGATGAACTCCTGAAGGCAACTTCCAGGTCATCTACACCCTACATAGCAGACAGTGTCTTACAAACTCAGAATGAGGATGTCTCCTAACGTAATATCCAACTGGCTGAAAGTAAATGCCAACAGGTAATTCATCAGACTCTTTTCTTCAACAGTTTTGATGCAAAGATTCAGCACTGTTGTTCAGACCTACACAATCTTTCCCATTCAAGTCCAGGGGGGCAACCTGTGTTATAGCTGAAAGTAATGACATCTCAATGAATAAGCTCTTCTTGATGCTTGTCTGCACTGAGGCCACTTCAAACAAAGCTAGTTTGGATTTGGTACATTATTCTGAGCAGCTATGAACAAAAATCAGCCTTGTTAAAATATATCTCCTTTTCTAGTGGTAGAATGGGCCTTCTTTGGATTTCTTGTTTCTTTTCCACTGTTCAGTAGGATTTGCTATTCTTTTACTTCTTGTTGTGGCTGGGATGCAGCCTGGCACTACCCATCCTTTTCCTTTTAAGGGTTTGAGGAACGCCTTCCCTTCAGGGCTGTGATGTGTCTCTCAATATAAACAACCCCTGAGACCTCCTGCTTTGCCAGCATTTGCAAGTTAGCCACAACAGCCTGGGAGACACATCTGATCACATCTTTGGCCATGTTTTCAGCCACGCTTTTAATATGTGGCTTAATAATTTCCAAACTCCTTTAGAAAAATGATACAGCTTTTGAAAAGAGGCTGTGGCTCTGTAATAATTTATGTACAAGGAGGGGTGCTTTTAATTCTTTTACTACTCCCTTTACTACTTATTCTTTACTACATGATGGTGTGCTTTCTTAAAATATCAGAACCTTCCAGGGCAGCATATGCAACTTCACAATCTCCTTTCCATTGTGAAATAAGATGTGCTTGTTTTCATTTGTATTTATTTCAGTGCTGCCTGTATCAATATGATGTTGGTTCACTGGCACATAATGCAGCTTGTACTGTGTCACTGTAATGATCTCACTGCTATTACCATTTGCCAGAACACAGCATGATAATGGGACCAATAAATCTCCAACCAGCTGGTGCTCAACAAGATTTGTGCAGAGGTAGATTGAGATAAACCTTCCAGTGATGTCAGCTGAAAAGGGAAACTGTCACTGGCAACCCCAGGAGAAGCTTCCAAAAAATTTGCTAGCTTCCCAGCTGTACAAAAAGTATAAGAATTTTCATCTGTTTTAAGCTTTGTTTTCCTAATTGCGGGATTGAAGACCAGGCCTATGGCTGGTCAACAGTTAAAGCTCTGTTGTTGGAGCTAATAAGTGTTAATACATTCCAGCAATATGGATATGGATGGATAATGGACTTGCCACAAAGAATAATGCCATGTCTTACCCAGCAGCACTATTTCCAGCACTATTAATATTATTCCAGCTGTCTAGGTATTGTATTTCTGCAAACCCCACCTCCCACTACCCTGAAAGCTCCCAGGGGCTTTGATAGCTGTTTGGTAAAGTTCAAACTGGTGTTTTGTGGGAAAATTCTGATCCAAGCATTGTTGGGGAGCATGATGTAAAAACCGCAGTTTACCATCCTTCTTTTTCTCCCACTCTGGCTCCAACTGCTAAACATCATGGACTTGAGAGACTTTTATCCAGCTGTTAAATTTCTAGGGCCAGCAACACCACTTTAAAAACAGCTGTTTCTTTCTTCCTTGCCTTTTTACTGCTATGAGCTTTTCAATTTTGCAGATTCTGTCCTCAACAGTGTTCACTTTTTAAAGTTCATCAGTATAAAACATCCTCTTGACAGCTTGGTGACTGTAGTCTATTAAGCAGTACATGGGTATCTGAGCCTTTCTCACAGTTTCAACTATTATCTGTGAACATTTGCTTATAACCATTGTCATATCTTTCTTTTGTTCTAGACATCCTCACATGGTCTTCCTTTCTGAGTGGAGACATATTTTCCCTAATTTTACACTGATTTCCTGACATGGTTTTCCAAATCCTTGCAGAGCTTGGAGGTTTCACATCCACAGGTCTGACTCTGACAGTACTGTGGAAGCTGTGGTTATAGCTCTTTATAAACTCCAGTAACACATCGATGTAGCAAATGGCATTGCATGCTGTAAAACATCCCCACATCTTGGTTTCTAGCATCCTGTTAAAGCAAACTGCAACAGAGGCTTCTACTTCATTATTAGTAATATTAGTAACAAAGTGGTGAAAATTATTCTACTTTAACAGCTGGTTTAAAAAAATCCATTCCCTGCTTGGTCTGTAATTTCTGAGGCAGCAAAAACAGTTTTAAAAGCCTCAGCTATTTCAGAACCCATTCTGCCTTTTAGACACACAGTCCAGGCACATTTGGATAATACGCTCATCACCATTAAAATGGGCTTAACACTGTTACTGTGTTTAGAATATGCCACAGATACCTATTACTTCTAAAGCCCTTTCTCACTGCCTTATGTATGTTGTGTCCTGATTTACAAGCCATGCAGCCATCTGGTTTCTGTTCAGATCAACAGTTCTCCTGGCTGTTTCAAAAAGGGGATTTACACCCCCAAAGCTTCCCACTTCCTCAGGAGCATAGTAAATATGTTTTAACAGATGCTGCAGTCTGGTAACATGCTGCTACTACATGCACATAGGAAAACAAACATCAGATAATGGATTTAAGTCATGTCGAATGAAACTTTATTTATTAATTGATTATTGGGGTAATGGTGACCTGTCTCTCATTGTCACTGTTTCTTTTCTTTCAAAGCTGTTGTTCTGTTTTTAAGCATTGTCCTTTTTTTGAATCCTGTGGTCCTAAACAGGAACAACAACAGTTCACAGAATAATTCTGTTTTCTACTTAATCAGCCAGGATTATGTTTTCGAAAAGTGCTATAAAATCCACGTCAACATAAGGATAAGGGAACACATGCAGCACAATCCTTGTCATGGTATTACAAGTAGCTGTAAGCACGCTGAGATGTAGGCAAAAGTTGACTCCCACCCTCTCCATTTGACACTGTATTGGGTTTGCGTGGCAAGGTTTTGGTAGCGGGGGGGCTACAGGGGTGGCTTCTGTGAGAAGCTGCTAGAAGCTTCCCCTATGTCCAATAGAGCCAATGCCAGCCAGCTCCAAGACGGACCCACCGCTGGCCAAGGCCGAGCCCATCAGCGGCAGTGGTAGCGCCTCTGGGATAACAGATTTAAGAAGGGGAAAAAAAAGCTGTGCAACAGCAATTGCAGCCAGGAAAGAAGAGAGAGAATATGTGAGAGGAACAATTCTGCAGACACCAAGGTCAGTGAAGAAGGAGGGGGAGGACGTGCTCCAGGTGCCGGAGCAGAGATTCCCCTGCAGCCCATGGGGAAGACCATGGTGAGGCAGGCTGTCCCCCTGCAGCCCATGGAGGTCCACGGTGGAGCAGATATCCACCTGCAGCCTGTGGAGGACCCCATGCCGGAGCAGGTGGATGCACACCGAGGGAGGCTGTGACCCCGTGGGAATCCCGGGCTGGAGCAGGCTCCTGGCAGGACCTGTGGACCCATGGAGAGAGAGGAGCCCACACTGGAGCAGGTTTGCTGGCAGGACTTGTGACCCCACGGGGGACCCACGCTGGAGCCGTCTGTTCCTGAAGGACTGCACCCCGTGGAAAGGACCCACACTGGAGCAGTTTGTGAAGAACTGCAGCCCGTGGGAGGGACCCCATGCTGGAGCAGGGGAAGAGTGTGAGGAGTCCTCCCCCTGAGGAGGAAAGAGCAGCAGAAACAATGTGTGATGAACTGACCCAAACCCCCATTCCCCGTCCCCCTGCGCTGCTCAGGGGGGAGGAGGTAGAGAACTCGGCGCCGGAACAGGGACTCGAGGAATTCGAGATAAGGATAGTAATTGGGAGAGGTAACGGGCAAAACATGGACTGAATAATGTTAGAGAGTGGAATGATCGTGAGGAATTTTGATTGTTGTAATTGTGGTGAAGGGACGAGGGGTGGATTGTGCATAAATTGTCCACTTTTGTTCAGTGTTGTGATGATGTTATTTTTGATTTTGGTGTGGGGAATTCTTTTTTGTTGATGTGAGTGAAGTTTGTGAAGATTGTGTGATGAATGTGGATTTTAATGATAATTCTTAAATATGTGATTCACAGAGGCGAGGGGTGGAATGTATTGGGTTTGCGTGGCAAGGTTTTGGTAGCGGGGGGGCTACAGGGGTGGCTTCTGTGAGAAGATGCCAGAAGCTTCCCCTATGACCAATAAAGTCAATGCCAGCGGGTTCCAAGACAGACCCGCCGCTGGCCAAGGCCAAGCCAATCAGCAGCAGTGGTAGCGCCTCTGTGATAACATATTTAAGAAAGGGAAAAGAAGTTACAGGGGAGTGGCAGTTGCAGCCAGAGAGAGAGGAGTGAGAAGATGTGAGAGGAACAACTCTGCAGACACCAAGGTCAGGGAAGAAGGAGGGGGAGGAGGTGCTCCAGGCGCCGGAGCAGAGATTCCCCTGCAGCCCGTGGGGAAGACCATGGTGAGGCAGGCTGTCCCCCTGCAGCCCATGGAGGTCCACGGTGGAGCAGATATCCACCTGCAGCCTGTGGAGGACCCCATGCTGGAGCAGGGGGATGCCCAAAGGATGCTGTGACCCCGTGGGAATCCCGCGCTGGAGCAGGCTCCTGGCAGGACCTATGGACCCATGGAGAGAGGAGCCCACGCTGAAGCAGGTTTGCTGGCAGGATTTGTGACCCCGCGGGGGACCCACGCTGGAGCAGTCTGTTCCTGAAGGACTGCACCCCATGGATGGGACCCATGCTGGAGCAGTTCGTGGAGGACCGTCTCCCATGGGAGGGACCCCATGCTGGAGCAGTTCGTGGAGGACCGTCTCCCATGGGAGGGACCCCATGCTGGAGCAGGGGAAGAGTGTGAGGAGTCCTCCCCCTGAGGAGGAAGGATCGGCAGAAACAACATGTGATGAACTGACCGAAATCCCCATTCCCCATCCCCCTGCGCCACTCGGGGGGAGGAGGTAGAAAATTCGGGAGTAAAGTTAAGCCCGGGAAGAAGGGAGTGGTGGGGGGAAGGTGTTTTTAAGATTTGGTTTTATTTCTCATTATCCTGCTCTGATTTGACTAGTAATAAATTAAATTAATTTTTCCCCAAGTCGAGTCTGTTTTGCCCGTGACGGTAATTGCTGAGTGATCTCCCTGTCCTTATCTCGACCCACGAGCCTTTCGTCATATTTTCTCTCCCCTGTCCAGTTGAGGAGGGGGAGTGATAGAGCGGCTTTGGTGGGCACCTGGCATCCAGCCAGGGTCAACCCACCACAGCTGGGACAGAGTTAACTCTCTTCTTAGTAGCTGGTACAGTGCTGGGTTTTGGATTTAGTGTGAGAATGATGTTGATAACACTCTGATGTTTTAGTTGTTGCTAAGGAGCGCTTATCTTAAGCCAAGGACTTTTCAGTTTCCCATGCTCTGCCAGCAAGCAGGTGTGCAAGAAGCTGGGAGGGAGCATGGCCAGGGCAGCTGACCCCAACTAGCCAAAGGGCTATTCCATACCATGGAACCTCATGCTCAGTATATAAACTGGGGGGGAGTTGGCCGGGAGGGGCAGATCGCTGCTCGGGCATCGGTCAGCGGGTGGTGAGCAATTGCATTGTGCATCACTTGTCTTGTCTTGGGTTTTATTTCTTTTTTTTTTGTTATATTCTTTTTTGTTACTATTATTATTATTATTAAATTTTTTTGACTATTAATTAGTATTATAATTTATCTTACTTTAGTTATTAAACTGTTCTTATCTCAACCCACGAGTTTTACTTTTTGTTTTTCCCGATCCTCCTCCCCATCCCACTGGGAGGGGGGAGGGGTGAGCGGCTGTGTGGTTCTTAGTTGCTGGCTGGGGTTAAACCATGACAAGGGCAGAATGGGAAATCCCCTATCTTATTTCTCTTTCCCCAGTTCTGGCCACAAATGTCTGTTGCTTACCTTGGATGTGAGCATAGCAAGCTCACTAAAATATCAGAAAACTAACTTGGGAAAACCAGAAGCTGTTTAACTCATTAAATCTTTAATCTTGAGATCATATGGATGCTATATCCTGGACAGTGAGGCCGGGTGGGGAAACTGCATTACTGAGGGTGGGATGGAAGGAACTGAATCAAAAGCAAGAGGAACGGGGAAAAATTGAGGAAGCAAGACCTCTCCCTTTCAGCACTAGCAAACTGGTGATTTGTTCCTCTCAAAAAGTGAACTGTCATCTCCAGATTTAATACAGCTGCTCTTCACTAAATAGATTAATTGAAGTTCATTTTGCTGTAATTTGCAGTTCCTTATTCTGCTGTCAGGATGCATACCTGTGTCTTAGCCCACCTGAGTTCTTATTTCAGGTGTGATTTATGAGATTCTATATCCATTCTAAATGACTACATTTGCATCCCCTGTTTTTAGGTAATTTAAATGAATTGATCTTCTAATTAGGTCTTATGATTAAAGGACACTGACAAGGTACACTGGAATAATAATATTTATATTAATATTGAGCTTTATCAATGGTGTGGATTTAATTCAGTAGTTTTCAGTTATGTAAACGCAGTGAGAAATTAACTATAATTAAGAATTATCTTGTGCATTTGCTTTTGTTCACCTCTTAGTAAATTTTGCTGTAAACTGGCTAAAGATTCTTATGATAAATGAATGAATAGATGTGGAACTACATACAAAACCTAACTATCTCTAGTAGGTTTAAAAAGAGTTCAAGGAAAATATAATTTTTTCCTATTAAATAAAACATAATATATGGTGATATTATTCTACATATAGAATTTTTAGATCTAAGATAAAATCACTGTGTCTAAGTTGCTGCAGTTACAAGGACTTCTTAATCTCTTCCTGAAGTATTTCTAAAAATTCTTATTGAAATATTACAAAATTGCAAAGATTAAAGAAATGCAGAACTGTTTATTATGCTTAGTCATCATCTAGATAGGCTTATAGTATTTTGTCGAGCACATTATTCTCAGGTATTTCTTTCCAAATGATTTGGTCCCTTCAAGAAAAAGCAGAGGTAGACAATCTTTCCTCAATGATGCCAGCTTTTTATGGATAAGTAGGAGATTTCGGACTCCAAGCTGATGACAGGCGACATGGGAGGACTACAGAGATGCTGTTCACCACTGTAGGGAGAAAATTTGTGTGACCAAAGCTCGATTAGAGTTCAAGCTGGCCAGCACTGTGAAGGACAACAAAAAAGGCTTTTTAAAATACGATAACAGCAAAAGGAGGATCAGAGATAACATTGGTCCGTTACTTGATGAGGTCAGTCACCTCACAAATAGGGACGTAGACAAAGCGGAGACGTTTAATGCCTTCTTTGCCTCTGTCTTCAACACCGATGATGGGCCCTGGGACCCCTGGAACCCTGTGTTGGAAGACCATGACTGGGGGGATGATAAACTCCCAGCTGACTCTGAACTTGTTTGAGACTTGCTGCTCCAGCTGGATGCGCATAAATCTATGGGGCCCGATGGGATTCATCCCAGGGTACTGAAAGAGCTGGCCGATGTCATTGTGGGACCTCTCTCCATTATTTTTCAACGGTCTTGGGAATCTGGAGTTATTGAGAAACACTTGAGAGACAATGCAGGCATTGGTCATAGCCAGCACGGGTTCACGAGGGGAAAGTCCTGCTTAACCAACTTAATTTCTCTTTATGACCAGGTCACCCATCTAGTTGACCAAGGGAAGCCAGTAGGTGTGGTTTCCTTTTGGATTTTAGCAAAGCTTTTGATGCTGTCTCTCACAGTATCCTTCTGGACAAAATGTCCAGCACACAGCTAGACAAGTCCATAATACATTGGGTGAGCGATTGGCTGATGGGTCGGGCTCCAAGAGTTATAGTAAATGGGGTTACATCAGGCTGGCGGACAGTCACCAGTGGGGTTCCCCAGGGCTCAATTTTAGGGCCAGTGCTCTTTAATGTTTTTATAAATGATCTCGATGCAGGAATCGAATGTACATTAACTAAGTAAGTTTGCTGACGATACTAAACTAGGAGGAGCTGTGGACTCCCTCGAGGGTAGAGAGGCCTTACAGAGAGATCTGGATAGACTAGAGAGCTGGGCAATCACCAACCGTATGAAATTTAACAAGAGCAAGTGCTGGATTCTCCACCTGGGACGGGGTAATCCTGGTTATACGTACAAATTGGGGGACGAGAGGCTGGAGAGCAGCCCCGTGGAAAGAGATCTGGGGGTTTGGGTTGATGGCAAGTTGAACATGAGCCAACAGTGTGCCCTGGCAGCCAAAAGGGCCAACCGGGTCCTGGGGTGCATCAAGCACAGCATAGCTAGCCGGTCGAGAGAGGTGATTGTCCCACTTTCCACCGCACTGGTGCGGTCCCACCTCAAGTACTGTGTGCAGTTTTGGGTGCCTCAATATAAGAAGGACATCAAACTATTAGAGTGTGTCCAGAGGAGGGCGACCAAGATGGTGAAGGGTCTCGAGGGCAAGACTTATGAGGAGTGGCTGAGGTCACTTGGTTTGTTCAGCTTGGAGAAGAGAAGGCTGAGGGGTGACCTCATCACAGTCTACACCTTCCTCAAGGGGGGTGGCGGAGGGGGAGGTGCTGATCTCCTCTCTCTGGTGACCAGCGATAGGACACGAGGAAATGGAATGAAGCTGCGTCAGGGGAAGTTCAGATTGGACATTAGGAAAAGGTTCTTCGCTGAGAGGGTGGTCGGTCCCTGGAACAGGCTCCCCAGGGAAGTGGTCAGGGCACCAAGCCTGTCAGAGTTCAAGGAGCATCTGGACGATGATCTTAGTCATATGGTTTAGTGTTAGGTAGTCCTGTGAGGAGCAGGGAGTTGGACTCGATGATCCTTATGGGTCCCTTCCAACTTGAGATATTCTATGATTCTATGATTCTATGACTAAAATTACAAAAACTGTAAGAGATAACTAAAACTCGATGGAAATATTTTTCCTGTGATTATATATATTTTATAAATATTTTTCCTGTGACTTATAGTGCATTTTGTTTCTGAAAGGATATGATTGTAAAACTGTTTCCATTACTTTTTTGTAGGATTTTTATCTTTGCATATTAAACTCTGTAAATGTCAACAAAGAAATAAATATTTCTGATCACAACCATGGTAAAATAAAAAGTTCTTTCCCACACACTGCCCAGTTGACATGGAAAATTCCTTCCTTCTTTTATATACTAGTCCATCTGTTTCTTCCTTAGCATGACTTCAGTAGGTTAACAGTTGTTGTGGTTTAACCCCAGTCAGCAACTAAGCACCACGCAGCCGCTTCCCCCTTCCCCCTCCCAGTGGGGTGAGGAGGAGGAAAGAGGGGAAAAAAAAGTAAAACTCGTGGGTTGAGATAAGAACAGTTTAATAACTAAAGTAAAATATAATACTAACAATAGTAATAATGAAATATAATAATAATAGCAGTAATGAAAAGGAATATAACAAAAAAGGAGGGGGAGGAAGGGAAAACAAACAAACAAAAAAAACCCCAAACCACCAGTGATGCACAATGCAATTGCTCACCACCCGCTGACCGATGCCCAGTTAGTTCCCGAGCCGCAATCCGCGCCGCCCGGCCAACTCCCCCCTGTTTATATACTGGGCATGACGTTCCACGGTATGGAATACCCCTTTGGCTAGTTGGGGTCAGCTGCCCCGGCTATGCTCCCTCCCAGCTTCTTGCACACCTGCTTGCTGGCAGAGCATGGGAAACTGGAAAGTCCTTGGCTTAAGATAAGCGCTCCTTAGCAACAACTAAAACATCAGAGTGTTATCAACATCATTCTCACACTAAATCCAAAACCCAGCACTGTACCAGCTACTAAAAAGAAAGTTAACTCTGTCCCAGCCGAAACCAGGACAACAGTAATTCAGAAATGTTTGTTTCCATTGCAAAGAAATACTTTTTTTCTGCATTTGGTGGAGAACACAGGATTTGCATTTGGTGCTAGGTCTGTGCATAGGCTTTTGGTTGAGCAAGCTTTTTTAGTGCATGTGATTTGCTTAAAGTTGTACATTTGTAATTTCTAATTCCAGTTTCACCACTGTGCTAGCAAAATAGAGAATACTATAAACTTAGGTAACAGTGACTACATGTAATGAAATATTTCTACAAAATTATCTTCAGGTATCAAAGAAGACATATGTCTTATTTCTGGTACTATCTCTGGGCCCTATTGATGGTCATAGACATTGCGCAGAAGCAATGTGTTTTTTACAGTAACAAATTTTTAGACTAGCTGAGGCTTTGGTCTGCAAAAAAAATAGTGTTGTTCGTTTTGCTGTAGCCTTTTGCACTGTAATTTCTGGATTCAGTAGTGATCTTGCTCTGTGATTCAAACAGGAAATTTGCTGCAATGATACTAGTGAGTTAGAGCTGGTTCTAATTGATTCCACTTCTTATCTATCCAGAAACTGCATGCATGTTACTTAATTAATGGAAAACATATTTATTATAGCTAGTTGTGAGAGAAACATGATGAATCAGTTAACCAAACCAAAAAAATGGGGGGGGGGAAGAAAAGAGAATAGTCTTTTCTAGGGGTGAAAAGAAACTCCAAGGTGTGTCAGTTCTTTCTGCTTCATTTAAATTCTTTTGATTGATTTTTTTTCTCCAAATAAGTACACTTTGTTTTTAGTATTAAAAAACATACAGAAATGAAACATTTAAAGAGATACATGGATACAATGTTAATTGCTTTGCATAATCAGAAATATATGCAAGAGTATTAAAGAGGTGATTGAAATCTGCTGTGACAGGATATATTCCTGCTGAGAAGCCTTTCTGCTCTCACATCTTTGTTGTGCAGAGACTGTCATTATGAATGCAGAGAAGAGATTTTCCACTCTACTTCTCTCATCGTGGATTGCAGGGCTATCCAACAGCTAAAATGAGGATTGATGGAAGTAGGTATTTGAACATCACATCCTCCCAGCCTCTTCTGTCCCTGAGATTTTTCCACCCCGGGGCCTGCTTTTTTGCTCTTAGTCCTTTCTTCTATACCCATAGTTTTGGTCTTGTACTTTAGACTCATGATCCGGCTGATTACTTGGACATATTGTTATACTCTTATTAGCTGTTCCAGTCATTTGAGCCTGCCCGCTCAGAAGTTGAAAAGAACTCAACAAAAGTTCCTGGTTTTATAGAGGTTTTAGAAAACCTGGCCAAGCTGCACCTTACCTGTCTGCCTGGGAATGCTGAAACAGAAAAATAGGACAAGACTTAAAATGAAATTGATATACAGTAGCCCAGGGGCCTCTGCCACAAGCTTTCCCCTGCAAAAGCACATTCCCTGCAAAACAGGCTTTAAAGAAAACACTGACCTGTCTGCATCTTGTTTCTGGCATGATAGAAAAATGAAAGTGCCAGAAGAGTTTACCTGTTAGAGCTGCTGACTGTTGCTCGTGCATAGCAGCTATGCTGGGTGGCAATTCCTGTGATTTGGACCCACTTGTACTGCTTGCAAGGAGTGAGATTGTCCAGTGAACTCAAATAACAGAAGTTGTAAGGGAGGGTAAATAGTAGCAGGAGAGGAAAAGAAGCAAGCTTGAAAAGTCTTCAGTGCACAGTCTGGCACATAGAGGGTATACATATTCTTATAAGCAAAGTTATGCTCAGAGAAGTAAGCTCACCATATGGAAAGTTAAGTAGATAGGAAGGGACTTTGAGTTTAAGCAAAACTCAAGAGTTCAACATGTAATTTTAATTAAAAAATTTCATGATTGATTGGAATTAAAATCTAAGCTCCTGTGTATGTTGATGAGATGATTGCATGTAAATGCTCTTCAGATATTATCAATAACTGCTAATGGCTTATTAATGTCTGAGAAAGGTTGGATGATAGTAGCTGTCTTTTTTTCTTTTAAGTATCAAGATCATAACTCAATTTTCTTTTTCAAAAGAGCATTTTATCTAATCCTAAGAATCAAGTGTGAATGAAAACTATTATGTACAGAAAGTTCTGAAGTAAGAATTCATGTAAATTGGTGCTCTGTTTCTGGGTCTGAGTTATTTTTGAAGGAAGTAGCATATTAACCATACAGAATTGCTTTATAGGCCCCATTAAATAGGGGTTTTGAGATCAGTGAGAGCTGGAAGGTTGCAGTCTTTCAATCCAAAAAGCTTATTTTGGTTCACTCAACCTTTGAACCCACCCATGGATGTCAAATCCATTGTCCAAACTGTCACTCTGGGGATTGGGTAGTTGAGCAGCCAGTGACCTAAGGACAGTCCATAACATAATGGACAAGGTTTACTGGCTGCATATATAACTATGCAAAACTCACCAGTGATGTATAATCCCTCTTAACGAGATCTTACATCTGTTCTTTAAATGTTGTGGGAGTCTGGAGAGCTTGGAAATGATGTAACTCAGAGGTAGACTCAGCTTTTCTTCGTTTTGAGTGTTCACAGGTTGGTTGTTCTGGTCACTTTCTGTAATTTTCCCAGTTCCTCGTTTGTCGTGTTTTCACTTAATTCAGCAATTGTTTTACTTCTCTGAGCTATTATGCTATTTTCTTTATCCTCTCCAGTATTGTTTAAGAAGTCATAAATCACTGTGGCAGCTACTCATTGCCTTTTTACATTTTGGGTTCAGTCTAGGTTACTTTTACTAACTGCCAGCTGCTTGGCCTACAACAGGCCACGTGGCAAAATCAGCTTTTGCTTTGGACTAAATTATCTATAATTAATTGTCTCTTAGTGAAAGTTGTTCACTAAGGTAGAAACTGTCACCTAACTTCCTCCAATTCCCATATTCATATACAACTCATTTCTTGGTTTTGTTATTCTTTTTCTTTTGACAGTGCTGTACATTTAATGTGCATGATTATTCTTATTTTGGCTATATTAAGATATTAGAAGTTTATGAACAATTGAACACCCAAATAAAAGTATAAAAATAAAGACTACAAATGAAGAAAGTACAATGAATAGCCAAAATCAAAACTTACCTTTTTATTTCTTTATTTGGCATTCAGGTTGAACGTATCTCAAGATCTTGGATTTATAATCTTTCTACATACTTTTCTATTTCAACAAGCTAAAACAGTTAAGCTTTCTAATACACAATCTGGATTAGAACCTGCATTAGTAATTTTAAAGGCATTTTTCTATTTCCATGTTTTCCAGCTGAAATAAGAAGTTACTTTAATAAAACTGTAAATCATTCTCAGCCAACTCTTTATATTCTGTAAGAGTTTGAATTGAGGTGGGTTTTTTTTATCCAAACAAAGATGGCTTTATTGAAAGTTTTGACTCCACTAAGAAAGACTTTAACCTTTTAAGTAATCTTACTGAAGCCAAAGCTCCCTGATATTTATCTTAATTAGTTAACACATGTTAAATGACATGTTGTCTAACATACATCAGCTAATACATGGGATTGGGATATTTAAAAATCACCAGCTCTCCTAATGTCAAAAGGCAAACAAAATTTCTTTCAATTCCCTGACTTTCATTGTCTTGTCTCATGTGATATCATCATTTCCAAGTGTCATTTGAGACTGCCTGCGATTTTACCTTTAACGTTAAGCTGGAAGAAAAGAAGAACTTCTGAATTTCTCAATAAATCATAAAGAGCCAAAACAAAATCCAATCCCAAATCTTTTTCCCTTTACAAAATATCATAAAATTCAGCTCTTAGAGACACAATGATGTAGGTAAAGAAGTCCAGATACCAATTATATCAACACTGCAGCTGTTAATAGGCTGACCAACACCTTTGCATATATTATACATTTAGCATTTGCCATGGCCTTTCTTGTTATTATTTTATTTAATACCCTAACAGGGTGCATATTTAATAAGCAGGCTATTCAGGAAAGTGTGTTTTTCTTCTGAGAGAAATTAATCAGATTTTCTTTAAATAAATGTAAATAAATATCGAGTCTTTCCTAGAACATTGTTTTGGTGCTTGGAATGATTTTAAAGGAAGCTGTGGATGGCTCAGCTCCTTTTAACATTTTGCCCACTTTACTATTGAAAAGTATATGCTTATAATGTATATGTCTGTGTTACATGATGTGGTGGGTTGACCCTGGCTGAATGCCAGGTGCCCACCAAAGCCGCTCTATCACTCCCCCTCCTCAACTGGACAGGGGAGAGAAAATAAAATGAAAGGCTTGTGGGTCGAGATAAGGACAGGGAGATCACTCAGCAATTACCGTCACGGGCTTGCGGTCACGGGGTTGCGGTCAGTTCATCACACGTTGTTTCTGCTGCTCCTTCCTCCTCAGGGGGAGGACTCCTCACACTCTTCCCCTGCTCCAGCGTGGGGTCCCTCCCACGGGAGACAGTCCTCCACGAACTTCTCCAACAAGAGTCCTTCCCATGGGCTGCAGTTCTTCACGAACTGCTCCAGCGTGGGTCCCATCCATGGGGTGCAGTCCTTCAGGAACAGACTGCTCCAGCGTGGGTCCCCTGCGGGGTCACAAGTCCTGCCAGCAAACCTGCTCCAGCCTGGGCTCCTCTCTCCACGGGGCCACGGGTCCGCAGGTCCTGCCAGGAGCCTGCTCCAGCACGGGATTCCCATGGGGTCACAGCATCCTTCGGGCATCCCCCTCCTCCAGCGTGGGGTCCTCCCCGGGCTGCAGGTGGATATCTGCTCCACCGTGGACCTCCATGGGCTGCAGGGGGACAGCCTGCCTCACCATGGTCTTCCCCACGGGCTGCAGGGGAATCTCTCTCTGCTCCAGCACCTGGAGCACCTCCTCCCCCTCCTTCTTCCCTGACCTTGGTGTCTGCGGAGTTGTTCCTCTCACATCTTCTCACTCCTCTCTCTCTGGCTGCAACTGCCACTCCCCTGTAACTTCTTTTCCCCTTCTTAAATATGTTATCCCAGAGGCCCTACCACTGTTGCTGATTGGCTCGGCCTTGGCCAGTGGCGGGTCTGTCCTGGAACCCGCTGGCATTGACTTTATCGGACATAGGGGAAGCTTCTAGCAGCTTCTCACAGAAGCCACCCTTGTAGCCCCCCCGCTACCAAAACCTTGCCATGCAAACCCAATACACATGACTAAAATTTGATGGGATTAATCAGGGTCTTGTTTTTCTTTATCCAATGGACAGTGTGGTATGTTTGTCAGACCCAAAGAATTTTAGGGGGTAATAAGGATGTAGTAGTAATAGATTAGGCTGTCAATGATCCTTAAATTGTAAATGATGTCAGAAGTATTGTGATTCAAAGTTTTTCTTACGATGATATGCATGTATGTGCATGTTTGCATGCATACTGTATTCACTGTGTGCATCTTGAGCAGTGCACAGCTCATTCTGTAATCAGATTATTAGTTCAATCATATTAGAGTACTTTATACTCTGACGGTATTCCCTTAATCCCATTCCTTTAGCATGCAGAAAATATGGCAAATAGCAGTAATGAACATTAGGCTCAAGGAATAGTCCCTTCCTCTCTACCCCCACCTATGCAGCTTTATAATTGAAGAGACTTTGCTTGAGCCTACAGGGGGGAAAAAAAACCAAACCAAACCTAAAACCAAACATTGACACTCTTAAAATTCACACACTTTTCTCTGCTGCCATCTTAATTGTTTAGCTCCGTTTTACCAAATAACCATTTGGACAGCTAGGAAGGTTACATTGCTGAAATATGTAAAATAACAGGCAGTAAAGTACCATGTTTTGTAGATTATCATACTTTATTAGCATATGCAGCTTTGATGTTGTGTAAAATACCACTTACAGCTTACTAGTCATAACATGCGCTTGCAAAAGTAAAGTACTTGTTTATTCTTTCTTATATATACTTTAAGTACAATATCAGTAGGCTTCCTATGCATATTAAAAAGATTCAACATTCCTTTCTGCCAGGCAGTCATTATGATTACATCTTTTTTAGTAAGTTAAATGTGCCCAGGAATATTGGCTTGGAGGCCAACTGGCATGAAATACTCTATGTCCATACTTTTTAATTGTCTTGCCCTCCAAAACTCTGTAGTTGCATGCAAACCACCTACTGGGACTGGTCCTTTGTGCAAGCTCCAGATCTGTATTCAGATCTGCAGTTATTTGGGAGAGTAATAGATGACTTGGACTAAATGTGTGTCAGGGACCATTCCAACAATTTAACAGTATAGGCAATCAATCAGGTTCCAATGCCCAGGAATGTTCCTAGATAGACTGATTTACAAGCATGGATGTAGCCATTGCAGCTAACATGTAGCAGTTTCAGACTGTAAAATTCAATGTGATCTTGTTAGCATCTGAGTAATATGTAATGTGGTTTTAAATCACTGTAATGTGGTTTTAAATCACACTAATGTGTGCTTTTTGAATGCTGTTGCCATCTCTATCGAATTTTACAATAACTTCACATTCTGAGGAAAAAAAATTAATATATTCCATTTGCTACCTTCAGATTGACTACTTTTACTGGAACATTTAGAAAAAAAATACAGCACCTAAATTTTTTTGTGTATATTCTTTTACATTTTAATGGGTGTGAATGATTTTACCTATCCATGATGCTTTCTAATATATTAGTAAATATATTGTGTAATGTTTTGTTTTCATCATCATCTTGGTAGTTGAGCACTGTATCACAACCTCTGTTGAATCTTGACTAAGAAACAAAATAAGACCTCTGAGTTTTGGCAGTACTTATTTTAGAAGATTTGTACATTACCAAAGTGAATATTAAGCAATGTTATAACTAATACCAGTCAGCATGTAGTCAAGGATAGATATCTATCAGCTTACAGGGAATATTCCTGTAAAATAATTCAATTCTAGGCCAGTCATTTTGTCAGATCTGTAATGGAAAATAACTACAACTTTAAAAATAGTAATTTTTCCAGTTCAAGAGCTGCAGATTCCATCACAGCATCGACAACCACTTTAAAAACATGGAAGTGTAATCTACTGATGTAGTTTATGATTTTTTTAGACATGCAGAGACAGAGATCTCTGTCCTGAAGAGTTAATGCTGCAAGCAGGCAACATACAGTTGAGAGGTTAACTGAGAGATATGGATCGGAGTCCTTTCCTTTTCATGTTTTTGCTATTCTAGCAGTTTCTTGCTTATGGTTTTGAAACTATTTTTTATTTAGGGAAATTCTCCTCCAACTGTATACATTGTTATACATATATAATGTGCTTTTATGTTTATTTTATACTAAAAATATTTTAAAACCATCTGGATTTTGCTGCATTACTCAGACCTGCTCTTTTTACCACAATGGAGACTTCTTGAGTTGTCTCTGATCCTTACCTTCCTTGCTCTTTTGCATTTAGACAATTTAGCACTTACACCACTGCATTTTAATTTGAATTTATTTTTCTTTCATCTGGGGCTGCAGCCTCTGTCTCACAGCTTTCTGTTACAGTGAGCTTCAGGGCATGAGAATGTTCTATCACAAGCTGCTGGAAGCTTTCAGTAAGTTGGATTTTGAATGAACAGAATTCATTAGTTCTTGCATGCTGAGTCTGCCTTCCTTTCTGTCTCTTCAGAAAGCGTGTTTATATCTGTTGGTGCATTCAAAACTAATGTGCTCCTGTTTCACTGTTGCTCATGTATAAAATTCTTGTTTCCTAAGAATGCTCTTCCAACTTACACTTCAGATCATTTCCTCCAAATGTATATAGCTGATGATTGCATTGTTTCCAGTGTCCAAGCAAACACCACCTACTTTTTACCCCCTTTGTCCTTCACAAATAAGCTACTGTATTGGGTTTGTGTGGCAAGGTTTTGGTAGGGGGGGGGCTACAGGGGTGGCTTCTGTGAGAAGCTGCTAGAAGCTTCCCCTATGTCCGATAAAGTTAATGCCAGCGGGTTCCAAGGCAGACCCACCACAGCTACACTGTTTTATAGTAATACATATTAATTATCTTACTGATTCTCTGCTATATCAATTCATAACAGGCTCATTGTACTTTCTGTACTGACTATATGAATTGATATAGGAGAGGCTCAGTGATGTTTGCTTGGACACTTGGTCTGGAGTCTGTAATACAGTGGCAGATAAACGTACTGAAATTTCTGAATAGTTGTTAAAGGGGACAAGAATGTAGACAATTATCATGGTGAGGGCCTAGTAAACACAATTAACCTAGAAAGATTAAGAAAACAAAGCTTCTAATGAGCAGCTAGTAGAATCATCTACCATCGCTAGTGATAGTGAAGGATTTTGACTACTCAGATATCTTTTGATGAAAGGAATACAGCAAAATAAAACCATCAGATTCCAAATTAGCAGACTTGGAAAATTAATATGTAATATTTCACAGGAGGTAAGTCTAAGAAAAGACTAAAGAAAAATGGGTATCACCTTAAATACAGTATACTATTATACTAACTACACACTCCTCCAATGCAGAGGATATACAGTGTAGAAAGCAACAGCCCAAATAAATCATAAGTTCTTGTTTGACCTCAAATATAAGAAGTAAGCATAAAGAAAGCAGAAGCTAGGTCAAATGGCAACAGATGAGTAGAAGAGAATCATATAAAACAGGGACACTCTCAGACAAATCCAGAACACTTGGAGCAATCAAAATAAAAGAAACCACTGATTAATTAGACAAAAGTTAGTGGCTGTGTCTATACTGGTATATAAAATGAGCCAGGGACAATTCTGTAGCCCCAAGAACATGTGGTGCCACACATCCCATGTCCATATAGCTAAATTCTCTTTCCTCCAAAACAGTATGGCCTTGTCCCATACTGCCTGTAGGGAACAGTAACTGGTCCATGCTACTTCCCAAACGCTCCTGTGCACCATCTGGAAGAGTTCTGATTTGAACAGGCTAAAACTGGACCAGGAGCGTGCTAACTGTTAAATAGTATGGACAGATGCATACTAGTGCTTGAGC
Organism: Gymnogyps californianus; assembly: GCF_018139145.2. Lineage (NCBI taxonomy): Eukaryota > Metazoa > Chordata > Aves > Accipitriformes > Cathartidae > Gymnogyps > Gymnogyps californianus. The sequence continues at coordinate 25,607 of NW_026114017.1, read as the reverse complement.
TTGCTCCATGACCTTATTTTGTTTACTATAGTAAATATTGCCAGTGAGTCCTTTTCACATTTTACTGTAGAATATATTTCTTTTCCTTAGGGAGATCCTTACGTGCCCTGGCTATCCTTTCCCTCAAGGGACCATTTTAATGCAGCACATTTCTCTTCCTGGGTTTAGTCCCTGTTTAAAGCCTTTGAATAGGAATGAATCTTCCTCGACTTATTAACAGCATAGACTCTTGGTTTTCTTATAAATCAAGATTATCAGCTTTCCCAAGCACAAGACATGAAATGAAATATGACTTAAAGAGGGACAATTTGGGAAATGCAAAATATCTCTCTGGTACAGTAAGAGAAGTAAGAGAAAGACCAAGAGAATTTTAGTTCTCTAAAAAGTGGAAAGGCCAAAGATTTTAATTAGCTTTCATTGAAGAAGTCAGTCTCAATGAGCTGCTGAATGCAGTTAATACCAAAAGGGAGAGCAAATGGAATCTGTTTAATTTTGAAGGAGAGAAATAGAACAATATAATCAAAATACTTACCTATAAACATCAAGAGGGGAACAAGGAGATGAGTAACTTAACAGCTTTGTCATGAACAAATGATGTCAAACCAGTTTGATTTCTTTCTCTGAGAGGATAACAGGCCTTATAGATAGAGAAACAGTAAATAATAGATATCTTGATTTTAATAAAGCTTTCAATGCTGTATCATGTGTCATTCTCATAAGCTAGCAGGGAAACATGGTCAAGATGAATTTATGTTAGAGTGAAAACAAAACTAGTTGGAAAATCAAACCAGAGAGAGTTATCAATGGTTCAGCATCAAAAGTCTGTATCAAGTGGAGTTCTATATGCGTCTGTCCTGTATCCAGTACTATTCAGGATTTTTATTAACATCCTTAAAGATCTACTTAATAAGTAAACAAATGAAAGAAAATTGGTGTGGTGGAGCTGCAATGGCAGATAATCCAAAATAGCCTTTAAAAATTGAAATCATGTTATGAAAAAATAAGAGACAACACAACAAGAAAGGATGGAAACTTATGAATTTAGGTAGGAAAAAATAACCACACAGCAATAGGATGGGGAACAACTAAATACTAATTCTGCAAAAATAAAACAAACCATAGCAGATCACAAGCTGAGTGAGAGTTAAGCCTGTTGAATACTTTTTGGTGTGTTTCACTTCAAGTATCTGAATATGAAAAGAATTTGCACATTGAAACCATGCTTTGTTTACAAGAGGAAGACTTTCTGTTTTGCCATATGTTTCAGTTATTCTTTGCAGATAAACATATTTTATCTGAGTTAGACATATGGCTGCTTCCTGGTTTACTAGGAAAAACTATCATTTGTGAGAAGGGCAAGTATTATGTTGGATATAAAGAGGAGTACAGTTCATAAGATGTGTATTTTTCCTTCTACTCTTCAGCAATGGTAATGACTAAATTGAAGTAGTTCATTCACTTTGGGGGTGTTTTGCTTCAAGAAGAGGTAGAATAATTTCAGAGAATCTAGGAGAAAGCAGCAAGCTTTGTCAGAAATCCAGAGAAATCTATGACAATGGAAAAACTTGAAATCTTTGATCTTGAGAAAATAAGAAAGGAGGAGGAGAGTAGAGGGATATGATAACAATTTTCAAATACTTAAAAGCTACTGCAGAAAGGAACAGGTTAATCTGTTCTCTGTCTGTGGTGCACAGAGCAAACAGTAATAGTTCCAAATCACAGAACAGGTGATTTAGGTGAAAGATTAGGAAGAGTTTCATGTAAAAGTTTAGGAGAGGTTATGGAAAAGGCAGATTTTTTTTAAGATTTCTAGATTTCTTGGCAGATTGTGGAAATCCATCACTGAATCATTAAGAGTAGGCTGCAAAAATGTCTTTCAGGAATGAGAAAGTGCTTTGGTATTGGAGATAGAGCAGATGCTGTCTTAGGGCTCTTTCTGACCCTATTTTGCAGTGATTCTTAGGGTACAGTTCCACATTCAACAGCAGCACTGGCATAAGACCTTTCTATTTGCATCAACCTTTTCAATATTTGAAGCTCTATAATGTTTTCATTCAGTCTTCATTTCCCTACATTAAATTACACTTTCTTTATTCATCCTTCATAGATTATGAAACCCCCCCCTGATTTTTCCCTGCTCATTTCAAGTCAGAGTGCATTGCCTCTCTTTTGTTTTGACACAATTAACTGTGGAGCAAGACTGTGAACTGAATCAAGCAACTAACAAACTCTTATTTTGTGGAAGGTCTGATCAAATTTCCAAGTTGTTTTCAGGTGGACCAGTTCCTAGATCCAGTTCACAATAGATCCTGCAAAATAAATAAGCAAATGTAACTAAAGAGGCATTAGAGGGGACGAAACAAGCAGATGTAGATTGTGATGACAGGGATTAAAATGAGCACCGTCAACATGAAAATGTACATGGATCATGGATCTGTGGGGTCAGGGTCATACCCCTGTCCCGCCAAGCCATTTAAAAAATTCTGTCTATACGTTTCCATATACTAGTTATCAAGCATCTGTCATTGCTATTCTCAGAAGGTATAGGTTAAATTTTAATCCTAAGGATGTCACAAACATCAATAAATTGAGCCACACAGTAACAATGGGATTGAAATTCCAGCTGTGGGCAACTCTGGAGAATTAGCTGCTAGTATTTTTTTTTTATAGAATAGAATAGAATAGTTCAGTTGGAAGGGACCTACAATGATCATCTAGTCCAACTGCCCGACCAATTCAGGGATGACCAAAAGTTAAAGCATAGTATTAAGGGCATTGTCCAAATGCCTCTTAAACACTGACAGGATTGGGGCATCGACCACCTCTCTAGGAAGCCTGTTCCAGGGTTTGACCACCCTCTCGGTAAAGAAATGCTTCCTAATGTCAAGTCTGAACCTCCTCTGGTGCAGCTTTGAACCATTCCCACTTGTCCTGTCACTGGATCCCAGGGAGAAGAGATCAGCACCTCCCTCTCCACTTCCCCTCCTCAGGAAGCTGTAGAGAGCAATGAGGTTGCCCCTCAGCCTCCTTCTCTCCAAACTAGACAAGCCCAAAGTCCTCAGCCGCTCCTCATAGGACATGCCTTCCAGCCCTGTCACCAGCTTTGTTGCCCTCCTCTGGACGCATTCAAGGACCTTCACATCCTTCTTAAATTGTGGGGCCCAGAACTGCACACAGTACTCGAGGTGAGGCCGCACCAATGCTGAATACAGCAGGATCATCCCCTCTTTTGACTGGCTGGTTATGCTGTGTTTAATGCACCCCAGGATGTGGTTTGCCCTCTTGGCTGCCAGGGCACGCTGCTGACTCCTATTGAGCCTGCTGTCGACCAGCACCCCCAGATCCCTTTCTGCAGGGCTGCTCTCCAGCCACTCCTCTCCCAGTCTATACTTGTGTCCAGCGTTACTCCATCTCAGGTGCAGAATCCGGCATTTGCTTTTGTTAAATTTCATGCCACTGATGACTGCCCAATGCTCCAATCTATCTAGATTTCTCTGTCTTTATAAAGAAATGCATCTCTGCTTCCTAATTGCTTCAGCAGCAGTTTAGTTCAACTGTCCTTCCTCTGGATGAGAATCATTTTTTATGTTTGAAAAAAATAGAAAGAATATATTTATATACTCAGCTTAAGTGTTAGAATATTGCTACAAGTAATCTTCACTGTTAAAATACCAGCCAAGAAATGGTCCTCTGTCTAACTCAGATAAACTACACTTATCTGCTAACAGTAACTGATTCATATGGGGGGTGGGGGAAAGAAAAACAACCTATACTTGCTGAATATAAAGCATGTTTTTATAACAGAAATATAATCTTGATTCAGATATTTGAGATAAAACACTCCAAACAGTATTGAAGATATTGGCCATTTTTACCATTTCAAAGCTACAGCCTGCAAAGACAATGCAGATATATAACATAGATCAAGTGTGATCAATCATACTGCAATTTTAGTTGGCATGAAACTATGCCTAGTAAAACAGAACTGTACTATATTATATTGATAGTAGATAAGGAACTAATATGCTTGGAGAAATTGACTAGAGCATGATGTTGTTACAACGTGATTCACATCTTGTATTATACTTATGGCATATTATTATTGTAATTAAGTAAACATTTTGTAATAAAAGAAATTGATGGATCATATTTTTAAACCTTGCTCACAGATGTTGCAATATTTCTATTATTTCTATGTTTTCATCCCAAAGTACTGTGGTACAATCAGCTACTTTTTGCAATTCTGATTAATAATTAGACAATACTTCTCCTCTTAAAATAATTTTCAGTAGCAGATTAATTTATTCAGTTATATTCAATAAAGAATTTCAGAAATACACATAATTCCTAAATGTAGCAAATTGCTTTGTTTTAAAATGGCAAATTTTGTTAATTCCAACTTTCTTTTTTATTAAGTTATAGCCAAACATAGAGCTGTAGATGATGTTTGAGAGCCAGAACTTGTGGTAGAAAGAGGTGTGTCGTGGTTTAACCCCAGTCAGCAACTAAGCACCACGCAGCCGCTTCCCCCTTCCCCCTCCCAGTGGTGCTAGAAGAACTGAATCTTTAGAAATTAACCAAAGGGGAAAATCATGCAAAGTACAATGAACAGAAGAGTCCTAAAAAGCAATGGGATAGGAATAGAGAATTGAGTATGAGAACAGAGGTAAAAATAACATATTGCCAAAGAAGGAGATATCAGAGCACAATAATTAGACAAGAAACACTCAGAAATTGGAAATTTCACCATGGAAATGAGAGAGTATTAAGTATACTGCAAAATGAGACTTGACACCAGCAAAGGTATTTAGATGGAATAAGGGAAGTCATCATTGGAACTGGCCAGTAAAGGATAGCAAACATCAAAACTGCAAGCATCATCCTGAGCTCAAGTTAACAGGCCACGCAGAGAAGTGGAGCCTATTAACTCAAACTCAATGTCACACTAATGTCACTACACTACTTTTTGCTCATGTGTGGTCTATCCACTTTCTAGGTCAGCTGGACATGTGATGATCTGCATCTAGTATTGTAGACATGCCCTTTGCTTGGCTGTCTGACTGTATGAAAGAAAACTGCTTTAATGATACTGTTTCTCTTCTGCACTTGAGTTCTACTCTGTTTCTCTTCTTTACTTGGGTTCTTTAACTAAAAAAGGCCATCTGCCCAAGTGGCTTACCAGCATCTTCTTTGAAATCACTTAAAACTGTTTTTCTTTATAAAAATGAGAATTTTGGCAGCTCATCTCTTTAAAGAAAGGAAAAGTACATCTCTGTAATTTAATTTCCCAGCTAAAGCTTTTCAAAAAGGATTCTCAGTTACATACAGCTATATACCTTATCTTAGAGGTTAACTATTTTCTTTTACAGCTTTAAAATTTCATGTCTTAAAACCTACTTTTCCTTATAGGTATTTTCTATAATAGTTTTGTGGAAAGATATTGTACAGTTGCATGATTCAGTATAAAGCACTGGTCAAGTGTGGGATATAAATACTGTTTCCTGAATATACAGTAGTACATACAGGTTTTCCAATGGCATGGAAATAGACATGCACAGATAAATATACTATGGATTCCTCCAGTAACTGGCCTTAGACAACTAGTCTACCCAGTAGTTGCCACTGGGTAGACTAGTCTGGTCTCCCAGTTGCCTCGCACACTGACATGCACGTGCAAACGGGTCTCTTCACTAAGCTGGTCCAAACTTACGATCTTACTGGTAGCTAACTCTGGTAGACTCCATGGTCTCTCCATGAGCTGGTTTGAACCTTCTGGCCTCTCCAGTAGCCATCTCTCAGACCCCTATGGTCTCTCCAGTATCCAACTCAGACTTACGGACACTCTGGTACTTGAGTCTCTTTGCTAAGAATACTTCTGTGAGAAAAGAGCATGAGTAGAAAAAATTAGCATTATTTTTTCTATTTGCTTCTAACTGATCTTCTAACTAATCTTACAAGGCTTTGTATTTTTAATGATTTTGCCCAGAATTTTTTAAGTATTTATGGAGGTTTTTTCAAATATGTAGTTCTATTGAAAAAGCCATTTATTGTTATGCACAAAGAGCAAGGCATATACATTCAATAAAAATTCTTATTTTAGATTAAAGAAAAAAATAAAATATAAAAACTAGCTGCTGTCCCTGCAGATAGGCAGTCTTACTGGGTTTTTAAAGCTCAAGTACCAAGAAAACAAACATAATTCATATCCAAGTTCTACTTGTCAGAGTGCTTTGAGTGTACATTATATTGTTTATTTGCCATGAGTTTTATTTTTTATTTTTCTTTCCATGAAAGTTTTTCTGATTAGTGTGTTGTGTCCCACGAATGGCTTGAGCAAATTATGTGAAGTTACTGTTTTTCCAGTCTCCAGAATCTGTCCCTTCAGGTCATATCATTGTGAAGTTCCATGTGTTAATTCCTTCTTTTCAGTCTGTGGTTTGTAAGAAATTGTCACAGCCATTTTCATTGCTAGTTTTCTACTGTCTGGCTGTCTTTGTCTCTTTGCAGAATTTAGCTCTTCATATTAATATGCAGAAAAAAACTCAAAATCAAAGTAGGGATACCCCACTAATAAAATATTTTTCCAGTTTTGAACTCCTACAATAGAACAGCATCAGTTAAAAACATGAATTAGGCATTGTAACTATTTGTTTCTTGTTTAAAAACTATCACATACAAAACTTGATTGAATCTTAGCAAGAAAAGTTAGTAATTACCAAACAGACAGAAAATTATCATCATTATGGACAAGTTGTTTTTTCTTGCAATTATGCCCATCACTCATATTGCACTAAGAAGGAAAAAAAATAAAAAAAATAAAACCAAAACACAACAAAGAAAAGGATAGCTAAGTAAAGATTAATTATTAGTAACTATGTCAGTAGTAAACTGATCAGCTAGAATGCTTTTAGTATGCTGATGGTCCTTATGTGATTTCTTCTAACTAAAAAGTATGATTCTGATCAAAAGGTGAATCAATCCCCCCAGATAATCCTGAATAACAATTAAATTATTTTTGTTTGTAGTGGGTTGACCCTGGCTAAATGCCAGGTGCCCACCAAAGCCGCTCTATCACTCCCCCTCCTCAACTGGACAGGGGAGAAAATAAAACGAAAGGCTCGTGGGTCGAGATAAGGACAGGGAGATCACTCAGCAATTACCATCACGGGCAAAACAGACTCGACTTGGGGAAAAATTAGTTTGATTTATTGCTAGTCAAATTAGAGCAGGATAATGAGAAATAAAACCAAATCTTAAAACACCTTCCCCCCACCCCTCCCTTCTTCCCAGGCTTAACTTTACTCCTGATTTTTGCTACCTCCTCCCCCCGAGCGGCGCAGGGGGACGGGGAAGGGGGGTTGCGGTCAGTTCATCACATGTTGTTTCTGCCGCTCCTTCCTCCTCAGGGGGAGGACTCCTCACACTCTTCCTCTGCTCTAGCGTGGGGTCCCTCCCACGGGAGACAGTCCTCCACGAACTTCTCCAATGTGAGTCCTTCCCACAGGCTGCAGTTCTTCATGAACTGCTCCAGCATGGGTCCCATCCACAGGGTGCAGTCCTTCAGGAACAGACGGCTCCAGCGTGGGTCCCCCATGGGGTCACAAGTCCTGCCAGCAAACCTGCTTCAGCGTGGGCTCCTCTCTCCACGGGGCCACGGGTCCATAGGTCCTGCCAGGAGCCTGCTCCAGCACGGGATTCCCACGGGGTCACAGCATCCTTCAGGCATCCACCTGCTCCGGCGTGGGGTCCTCCACGGGCTGCAGGTGGATATCTGCTCCACCGTGGACCTCCATAGGCTGCAGGGGGACAGCCTGCCTCACCATGGTCTTCCCCACGGGCTGCAGGGGAATCTCTCTCTGCTCCGGCGCCTGGAGCACCTCCTCCCCCTCCTTCTTCCCTGACCTTGGTGTCTGCGGAGTTGTTCCTCTCACATCTTCTCACTCCTCTCTCTCTGGCTGCAACTACAACTCCCCTGTAAGTTTTTTTCCTTTCTTAAATATGTTATCACAGAGGCCCTACCACTGTTGCTGATTGGCTCGGCCTTGGCCAGCGGCGGGTCCGTCCTGGAACCTGCTGGCATTAACTTTATTGGACATAGGGGAAGCTTCTAGCAGCTTCTCACAGAAGCCACCCCTGTAGCCCCCCCCGCTACCAAAACCTTGCCACGCAAACCCAATACATTGTTGAAAATGTTTAAGTGGAAAATTGGATAGCCTTGATAGGAGGGGACTATTTCCAAATTTCCTATTTGGGGTCCAGCTATTTTTTTCACTGGTTTCTGAAAGATCAGGTAGTTAACGATGGCAGAGACCTCTTCCTTCAGACTCACTGCATGGAAGAGGTTTGAGAATGTCCAAGCATTGGAGGAAAAGATGCATCATACAACCTGTTGTTCTCATTTCTTGATTTAAACTCTGCTAAGTACTGTTAGAAGAACAGTCATACTGGGTCAGATGAAAGGTCCATCTGGTTCACTATCTCTTCTCCAACAATGGCCAATAAATGTTACTTGGGAAAGAGAATAATCTCAAGCAAACATATATTTCTGTTTTATAAAGTAGCACATTAATCGTTCAAGCTAAGGCAAAATATAGCAGTTTTCTTGTTAAGATAAAGAATACTCAATAGGCAATAAAATACTGCTCACCTACAACATTTTTCTACACAATGATTATTCAGATGTTAAGTAAGACAGCAGTATGATCATATAACATGATTTTGAATAGCAAAATATTTTTTGGAAGTGAGCATTATTTTCTATTTCTTAATGGATTTAATACATTTATTGGAAATAATTCTTAAGGGATAGTTTTCTTCTAATATAGATACATCTCATAATATGATATATTATATCATATTACATGATATATATGATATGACTTGGAAAACACCTAATATAATGTCCTGGTTTCATCTGGGATAGAGTTAACTCTCTTCTTAGTAGCTGGTACAGTGCTGTGTTTTGGATTTAGTGTGAGAATGATGTTGATAACACTCTGATGTTTTAGTTGTTGCTAAGGAGCGTTTATCTTAAGCCAAGGCTTTTTCAGTTTCCCATGCTCTGCCAGCAAGCAGGTGTGCAAGAAGCTGGTAGGGAGCATAGCCAGGACACATAAACCACGACATATAAAAAGGCAAAAGATTTTTCAAATTTGTTGGTGTCGTGGTTTAACCCCAGCCGGCAACTAAGCACCATGCAGCTGCTCGCTCATTCCCCCCACCCAATGGGATGGGGGAGAGAATTGGAAAAAAAGTAAAACTCGTGGGTCGAAATAAAGACAGTTTAATAGGACAGAAAGGAAGAAAATAATGATAATGATAATAATAATAAAAATAAAATGACAATAATAATACTAAAAGAATTAGAATATACAAAGCAAGTGATGCACAATGCAATTGCTCACCACTCGCCGACCGATGCCCAGTTAGTTCCCGAGCTGCGATCCGCCCCTCCCAGCCAACTCCCCCCAGTTTATATACTGGGCAGGATGTCATATGGTATGGAATAGCTCTTTGGCCAGTTTGGGTCAGCTGTCCTGGCGGTGTCCCCTCCCAGCTTCTTGTGCCCCTCCAGCCTTCTTGCTGGCTGGGCATGAGAAGCTGAAAAATCCTTGACTTAGTATGAACACTGCTTAGCAACAACTAAAAACATCAGTGTGTTATCAACATTATTCTCATACTAAATCCAAAACACAGCACTATACCAGCTTCTAGGAAGAAAATTAACTCTATCCCAGCCGAAACCAGGACACCTCCCAAGCAGCCTGTCCCTGCTTCCACCTTCTGTCTGTATCCTTTTTGTGTTTGAGCTCATTCAGGAGCTCTGTGTTCATCCATGGTGTCCTGTTGCACTTGCTCAACTGTCTGCACATTGGAATGGACCATTCTTATGCTCTGAGGAGACTGTCCTTGAAGATCAGCCAGCTCTCCTGTGTTCCTTTGCCCTCTAGCGCAGTTTCCCCATGGGATTCTACAAAGCAGGTCCCTGATGATGCCAGCATTTAGCTCCTGAAGTCCAGGATTATAATTTTGCTGTTTATCTTGCTCCCTCCTCTTAGGATCTAAAACTAGATAGTCTCATGGTCACTGCAGCCAGGACCGCCCTTGACCTTCATATCATCCACCAGTTCTTCCTTGTTCGTGAACAGAAGGTCCAGCAGAGCATATCCCCATGTTTGTTCATCAGTCATCTACAGCAAGAAATCATCTTCAATACATTAAAAAAACCCCTCCTGTATTGCTTCTGCCCAGCCATATTGCCCTTCCAGCAGATATTGGGGTGGTTATAGTCTACCCATTCCTATGGATGGTCTAGCCAGGAAGTCAGGGTTACTTAGAGGCAGGCCTATTTACAGCATAGCTCAGACAAGGACTGACAGCCCAAGTCTGAACATAAATGGACCTACTGGACTTTAGACAAGGGGTGTGGGTCCCAGGTGAAGGTGGTCAGGGCCATTAAGATCAATTGATGCACATAGGGCCCTGACACGAAATCCACTTCTTAGTTTGTCAATGAGGAGGTTGTTTTGACAGTATTTGGAAAATCTAAGTTAGTTTGAAAGGAATTTTACAATACATTTAAATGAGAATTTAAACTTCTTCAAATGAAATCATGTATCTTTGCATTATAACTTGATACTAGAAATGCTGTACTTATATATATATAGTAGATGTTTATTTCATAAAAAATTTGGTAACTTGTTTTTTAAAAATATACATCTCTGCTTTTCAGGACATCCACTTGATTTTTTACGAAATCAGCCTCAGTTTCAGCAGATTAGACAAATTATTCAGCAAAATCCTTCCCTGTTGCCAGCATTGCTACAACAGATAGGACGGGAAAACCCTCAGCTATTGCAGGTGACTTTAAGTGGCATAGAACAATGTTAACATTGGTGTGACTTCAGAAAAAAGGGAGATGTTGATGTTAACTAAGATAACGTTAGCAGCAGTTTGCAGCATGCTATTGTCTTTTCAGTAGCTGCCACTGTACAGAACATGGTTTCCATTACATTAAAAATTATGTTTGAATGCCTTTATGACAGGTGTAGAGGGATCAGGAAGAGGGACAATCACTGCAACTGGACTTAACCGTGAAATTGTATTTCTTCTAGTTAGCTAGATTTAATCACTCTTCTCTAAATGCTTTTAACTTGTTCTCTTGACTACTGAATTTACCAAACATTAAAACTGTTAGTTGTCTATTGTCAGAACTAAACATTACTTCAGTGCATTACTTTTACTTTTGTTCTCCCATGCACCACAGCAAATCAGCCAATACCAGGAGCATTTTATTCAGATGTTGAATGAGCCAGTTCAAGAGTCCAGTCAAGGTGGAGGAGGAGGCGGCAGTGGTGGTGGTGATGGTGGCGGTGGAGATGATACTGAAGGAGTATCAGAAGCTGGAAATGGTCACATGAACTACATTCAACTAACACTTCAGGAAAAAGAAGCTATAGAAAGGGTGAGCCTTTCTCCTTTGAAATGTTATATGGCTGCTGCCCTTGACTCCAAGGTTTGTGCATGATTAAGACATACCATGTATAAAGCTATGTTCAGATTGTTAGAGGAAAATATATCATGCCAGAACCAACAGCCTGAGAGGCAAGGCTGCTGCAGCTTCATGCCCCCAGGTCCAATCAGTAAGTAGCAAGGCTGAAGATGTATTCCCAGTAGGCACACACACACACACAGAGCACACATATACACCACATCTATACGTGGCCGGCCACACAGATCACAGACAGATGCTCAGAGCACTCACAGAAACACAGACAGCACCAATGGCCTCATCCTGCTCCCCTCTCTGGCTGAGCATGATAGAGGTCCACTAGTGAGAATATATATACACACACACACATATGTACAAGGTGGATCCCTCCAGCAACTGGGCTTAGATACTCAGCCTGCCCAGTAGCTGACCCCTGGATCCCAGTCTCCCCAGTTGCTGGCACCTGGACATATGAGCCCCCAAGGCCACAGATTCACTCCAGTTGCTGGTACAGACCTTCTTACACACACAGAGCTGGCCAGGACTTCCCAAGTCCCAATAGCTGACCCCTTCCTGTGCTCTCACCCTTAGAGAAACACAGGTGCTCTCACAGTCAGAGCTACCCGGGACTCCCCTGATCCCATAGCCGACCCCCTGTGCTCTCTCTCTTAGAGATACACAGGCACTCTCACACCCAGAGTTGTGTGGTGAATATTATTGAATATTATGAACTGACCACAATCCCCCATCCCCCCTGCACTGCTTGGGGCGGGTAGGGGCAGGGGAAGTAGAGGAGTCAGGAATGAAGGAGTGAAGTTGAGCCTGGGAAACAAAGGGGATTGTGTGCAATGTGTTGTTTTAATCTTTTTGTCTTTTTTTATCACTATCCAAATCTATTTTTTTTTCTATCCAAAACGTTGACACCGTTTCCCACAGCATTCTCCTGGAGAAAGTGGCTGCTCATGGCTTGGATGGGTGTACTCTTCGCTGGGTAAAAAACTGGCTGGATGGCCAGGCCCAAAGAGTGGTGGTGAATGGAGTTAAATCCAGTTGGCAGCCAGTCACAAGTGGTGTTCCCCAGGGCTCAGTATTGGGGCCAGTTCTGTTTAATATCTTTATCAATGATCTGGACGAGGGGATCGAGTGCACCCTCAGTAAGTTTGCAGACAACACCAAGTTGGGCGGGAGTGTTGATCTGCTTGAAGCAAGAAAGGCTCTTCAGAGGGATCTGGACAGGCTGGATTGATGGGCCGAGGCCAACTGTATGAGGTTCAACAAGGCTAAGTTCCAGGTCCTGCACTAGGGTCACAACAACCCCATGCAACACTGCCTGGCAGAAAAGGGCCTGGGGGTGTTGGTCAACAGCTGGCTGAATATGAGTTGGCAGTGTGCCCAGGTGGCCAAGAAGGCCAATAGCATCCTGGCTTGTAGGACGAGAGGAAACAGCCTCAAGTTGCGCCAGAGGAGGTTTAGATTGGATATTAGGAAAAATTTCTTCACTAAAGGAGTTATCAAGCACTGGAACAGGCTGCCCAGGGAAGTGGTTGAGTCACCATCCCTGGAGGTATTTAAAAGACGTGTAGACGTGGTGCTTACGGACATGGTTTAGTGGTGGATTGGCAGTGTTAGGTTTACGGTTGGACTTGATGATCTTAAAGGTCTTTTCCAACCTAAATGATTCTATGATTCTATGATTTTGATTGGCAATATATAAAATTAATTTTCCCAAACTTGAGTCTGTTTTGCCCCTGATTGCAATTGGTAAGTGATCTCCCTGTATTTATATTGACCCACGAGTTTTTCCATCTTATTTTCTCCCCCTGTCCTGTTGAGAAGAGGGAGTGAGAAGTGGCTGGGTACGGGGCTGGCTGCTGGACAAGGTGAACCCACTACACTTCGGTATGATGCTCCCCATTCCTTACCAGCTATTGCCCTAGGAACAAGAAGTGTCTGAAAAGGTGTCGTGGTTTAACCCCAGCCGGCAACTAAGAACCACACAGCTGCTCATCAGCTGGGATAGTTAATTTCCTTCTTAGTAGCTGGTACAGTGCTGTGTTTTGGATTTAGTGTGAGAATGATGTTGATAACATTCTGATGTTTTAGTTGTTGCTAAGTAGCGCTTATCTTAAGCCAAGGACTTTCCAGTTTCCCATGCTCTGCCAGCAAGCAGGTGTGCAAGAAGCTGGGAGGGAGCATGGCCAGGGCAGCTGACCCCAACTAGCCAAAGGGCTATTCCATACCATGGAACCTCATGCCCAGTATATAAACAGGGGGGAGTTGGCCGGGAGGGGCAGATCGCTGCTCGGGCATCGGTCAGTGGGTGGTGAGCAATTGCATTGTGCATCACTTGTCTTTTCTTGGGTTTTATTTCTCTCTCTTTTTGTTATATTCCTTTTCATTACTATTATTATTATATTATTATTATTATTAGTTAGCAGTATATTTTATTTTACTTTAGTTATTAAACTGTTCTTATCTCAACCCACGAGTTTTACTTTTTTTTCCTGATCCTCCTCCCCATCCCACTGGGAGCGGGGAGGGGTGAGCAGCTGCGTGGTGCTTAGTTGCTGGCTGGGGTCAAACCATGACATATTGTTAGATGACAAATCTCTTATTAGCATCAACAGGAAAGACAGTTGACTATCTTGGTTAAGATGTGAGGTGAAGCTTTAGCAATATGATAGGCTTTGCATGGTTTTGCATGATTCTCAACTTCAAAACTAGTTCACTGGATATAATGTGTCAGTCACTTTTTGAAAAAAAACATTTCATTTTCTGTAAAATCATCTCCCTGTTTGTGATGTCATTAGTCATATTTCCACTTTCCAGATTATTACTGCATTTTTTATATACATTTGCTAATTCTATCTGCCTTCTTGTATCACAGGCTGATGTTTAATTCCTATTTGCATATCACATGCAAATGACATGCCTTGAATAAAGAATACCCTTAGACTGTGTGCTCACCAAGACAAGAATTGTCATGGCTCCTGAGTTTCAGAAGTTTCCATCCCATATGGGGGATGTTTTTGTAAGTAGGTAATAGCAAAGGGCTTAATATTAACAGAAGAAATAGAATGTATGGAAGATTTTAACTGATTTTATTTTTAGCCTACAATGACTTGTAGAAAATAGCATTGAATAATAGATTTTCAGCTGAGCCATACCCTAAACCTGGACATGACATGTGGCTCTGGATGCTGTGGCAACTGCAGCTGTGTTGTCAAGGAAACAGCCTTGTGCTCAGTAGGCAAAACCAATGAGGATTAAGCAAGGCTATATTATAGCTAAGCCTCTGTGACCCTATCAGGCAGCAACAAGATCTGTCTGTTCTTCACTGTGCAGGTGTCCCTCAGGAGTGAGGGAGATATGCACAGGCAAAAACATACATGCAATATACCTCATTTAAATGTCAGGCCTGGATTATTCAAACAAGTGAATGCATTTCCCAATTAGATGGATTAAAAGACTCCATTTGTGTAAGTAAAACATTGATATAAAATAAAATTAAATAATAGAAAAGAAAGTAACGTGACGTTTTTCTGTAAGCTATGAAATGAGGAAGAGATAATTGAAGTATGATGAACTCTGGAAGTCTTTTTTATCTTTGTTATAGCTTTATAATCAGGCTAAAATTCATACAAAAGTGTACCACTGTAAAAAATATGTTAATTTCCCAATGATAAGAAACAATGTTTATAGAACACTGAGATGCAGAATAGTTGTCAAGAGTTTCAAGCACAGTGTTCTTCTTTAGTACAAAGAATTAATGCATGTGTCACTGAAGTAAACTCACACTCCAACATACACGTGTTCTTTCATTCCAGTTTTTTGTATCTAAAAGAATCAGAATCCAAATGGAACTGAGATAAATAAGTGCGAGAAAAATGCTTAGTAGCTTTTTGCTGGGTGGGAAAGGAAGTTGAAAAAGTTTAAATTTCTGTCAGAAGTTAATAGTTTTCTGCTTAAACTTTAAAATATTTTTCTTTTTTGTTTCTAAAGCAAAATAGAATGTTACACTTTAGTTGAAGCTTCACAATAAATAAGAATGAATGAACAAGCAACTAAATTTTACATGCTTTGGCAGAATCTCTGGAGTTTATTGTGCTTTTCTTTTTTACATTGTCACATAACATAAAAGATGATTAAATGTCTTTTTTTATTAACCCTGTTTTAACTGTTAATCTGGATTTATTTATATTAACCATTGTATTTTTCTTGTTTCAGTATCTCTTGTGGTGTTACATGCCAGTTTTAAAAAAAAAAAATAAATCAATGTTAGTTAATCTGCAGACAATGCCAGATGAACCTTTTTCAATAGTGATACTGTCCGGTGTCTCATACAGAGAAGGGAGGAACTGAAGCAAACTGTGAAATGAGACACATCTGATTATTATAGTGATTTTGCTTCTAACGTTTTCTTGTGATTTATTTTCTTTCTTGGTGTCTTTTTTCCTACAGAGGTTAATCTAAGCCTGCCCAAGCCAATGGATTTTGTCAGTTTTTGATTATTCTTTTTTTGCATGTATTGTGCTTCCCCAAAAATTTCTCATTCCCATTTCTTCTCTCCTTATTCATTTTTTACTTTGAATTTTCAGGTGGTTTTGTACTACTCTCATATTAGTCCCTTAGTATCACATGTGAATTCATCCTCTCGTGCTTCTCTCTATTCCTGATGTGTCTTATTTTGAAGGTCAGGTACAGAGCTGGATACTTTTCCTACTTTATTGTCTGCTTCTCGACCTTTTTCCCCTCCTTGCATTTTTCCCAATTTTATACAAATACTTCTATCTGTAATCTCTCTTGGTCCATCTTCTATCTGTATCTTTATTGTAATTTGGTTTTTTTGGTTTTCAATCACTTAAATCCATGCTTTTGTTAAATAGTCTGTCTTCTATGAGTTTGATGTGAATTAAATTTAATTTTTAATCTAGAGCTCACTAATATGAATGACCTTGACCAGTTATCCCCAATTTAGGGAGCAACAAGTAAGATCTAATTCTTCTTTAAACCAACTAACTGCTTTAACAGTGTGCCAGTAAATTACTGGAAGTTATCTACTATGCTGCCACTTTCTGGGATAATCTGCAATCCTGAAAATAGGCAGAGCAGCAGCAGTCTTTCCAGTTGGGTTATTTGTAGACAAATAGGCAGATCAGCCTTTCCCTGCTTATGGAGTGATTTAGATGCATCCAGGACATGTCATCCCTCCTGTGCGTGTGCTGTGCAACTGATCCATGTGTGCATAACAAGTCTAAGATATTTCTGATGCTGTAGATTTACAGCAGGCCATCTGTGCATGTCCCAAAACCATGTGTCCAGGTGTTCCAACTTGTGTAGTAGCTCTCTCTTCTTCCATGTGAAATGCTGGCAAATATGATTTTCTCATTCCATTTTAAATTATTGACGTAACTTTGGTCCATTGTCGTGGTTTAACCCCAGTCAGCAACTAAGCACCACGCAGCCGCTTCCCCTCCCCCTCCCAGTGGGGTGAGGAGGAGGAAAGCAAAGGAAAAAAAGTAAAACTCGTGGGTTGAGATAAGAACAGTTTAATAACTAAAGTAAAATATAATACTAACAACAGTAATAATGAAATATAATAATAATAGCAATGAAAAGGAATGCAACAAAAGGGGGGGGGGAGAAAAAAAAAACAGTGATGCACAATGCAATTGCTCACCACCCGCTGACCGATGCTCAGTTAGTTCCTGAACCGCGATCCGCCCCTCCCGGCCAGCTCCCCCTGTTTATATACTGGGCATGATGTTCCATGGTATGGAATACCTCTTTGGCTAGTTCAGGTCAGCTGCCCCGGCTCTGCTCCCTCCCAGCTCCTTGCACACCTGCTTGCTGGCAGAGCACAGGAAGCTGAAAAGTCCTTGGCTTAGGATAAGCACTACTTAGCAACAACTAAAACATCAGAGTGTTATCAACATCATTCTCACACTAAATCCAAAACACAGCACCGTACCAGCTACTAAAAAGAAAGTTAACTCTGTCCCAGCCGAAACCAGGACATCCATCTATTCTAAATGCCTTGTACCAAGGACATATAATTTATTTAATCAAATTCAGACATGAATTCAGGATTAGTCATTGGAAACATTACTGTGAAATCAGATTAATTCTGTAATATCAGTATGGAGGAAATCAGAACTAGACCTACAGTACTCCACTTATGTCTAATTTTTCTTCATCTTTCATCTTATGTAGCTATTTACAGTGCTGTAAAATGGAAGAACAGTTTTACCAAATCAAAATGTTCACATTTGGCATATATTTAACATTGACATCAAAACCCCAGAAAAAATGAGGCTGTGAAAGACCTCGAGTGTTTAGGCTGCTATTGCCAAAGGATTGAACAGAGAACTGTAGTTTTAACAGGAATAAATAAGAGTGTAATATGTGCAAGATAAAATAATTTATTCCTGTGTTCTTTGACTCTTTTGCATGTGAATTATATCCCCTTAGATTATGGTGAATTAATTCCATTGTTGTTATGAGATTATGTGTTTATAGGAATAAATCCTATTGTATTATTTTTGTACTGTATTGTAATATTTTGCATTTGGTGCACTGTTCATAAAACATATACAAATTTGTATGTCAGATGCTTTTTTTTTTTTCTAATTTACCTTTAGACTTCTGATCTGTTTTACACATTTAAAAGTAAGTTTCTCATGAGGATAACTTAGTAGCCATAAATCACTTTCTGAACAGGTTTTGATGAGTGAAAAATTCAAACTTGAGCACACTTTTTCAGGTTATGAAATCCAGACTTTTTGGTGGGTATATTAATCAACAGATGTGTGATTTCTTAAAAAAAATAACATATAGCAATATGCTGTCACCCATCAGTTTTAAGTCAGCCACAGTAGCTATCTGTGTGCAAGATCTCTAAAGATATTTGTAGTATGTATCTTTTTATCACTGCAATAATAGGTAACAATAGATAATCCTAACAGAAATCGACGGTACTACTCTGACAACTAGCCAGAAGTACCTCATGCTTTTGCAAATTGCTTGCCCAGTTTTCCTGAAACTAATTGACATTTGTTATATAGAAAATTATGCAAAATGTTTACATCAATATTTTTGTATTCCTCTGCATACTTGACTGCACATTTTTTATTTTTGTTTGCTCCTTTAGTATTTATATTATGTGTCTTCTGTATACAAAAACAATCAAATAAATAGACAAATAGCCAGCAGTAGGCTTTAAGATCTACAGATATTTTTAAAAATCAATTCACTGTGAGTGTGTCTTTTGCATGTGTGTATGGTTTACATATTGATTTTCAATTTACAACCCAGTTTAAACTTAGATGGAGAACCAAACCAAAAGTTCAGTTGTAAGAAGACTGTTATCAATATGTTAGAATCCATATCCTTCCTAAATTCAAATTGTTTGGCAGCAGCAGTAGTTAATAATATTTAAGATGATTTTACTGAGGCTTACTCTGGTCCAACAAGCAGCCTACAAGCTGGACTGTGCTTAAGGATGCTCCCCTATGGCTCACTGCCTCTTCCAGGAGACAGCAAATGACTTTCAAGTAGTGAGTGGTAGCTGAGTGCCTTCTCCTGTGCCTGTTCACATCTTAGCTCAGAGAGCAAGGAGGCTGCTGCAGAGGTACGGAACTGTAAAGTTGTAGCTCTGCACTGGAGGAAAGTGAAGAGTGGCTCTCACAGCTGTCTTCTGTCTGTAAATAGAGGTGTTTCATTTCAGAATCAAAGTAGTTTGGCTTAATAACTTGTGGAAGCTGTGTAATACTTGCCAGCAATGCACAACTTACTACCTCATTATTTTATTGTCAAACACCTTAGGAAAGAGGGTCTTTAGGGAAGTCTCAATGCCTGTTCAGTTTTTTGATCTCTTGATAAGTGTTGTGCACTTTTCCAGATTATTTATTGAAACAATGCAAAACATGCATATTTTCCATTACTACTTTTATTTAAAGCACCAGTGTTTCAGTTTAATGTTTTAGAAGTGATAGAACCAAATCCAGAAAATTATTAATAGAAAAATTGAGAAAACAAGTTCAACTGATTTGCTAACATTCTTTGGTGTCTCCATTTCCAGTCTGCAATCTTGATAAAACCCAAGTAAATATTGGTGATGCTTCCACTGAGAGATATAACATTCTTTTGGAAGTAATAATGTTCATCTCGTTAACAGACCTTCAGCTTGGCTGGGAAAAACACACAGAGGATCATTTTACCAGTTCTGTTTTTTAAGGGTATTAACAAGCCCACATCCAAGACGATGATTATTTCAGTGCTTGTTGCTTAGGATTTATACTGAGGCACATGGTTGCTAACACAAAACTCTTGTGCTTCCTTAGGAGGTATTTAAGTCCTTTCAGACACAAGAACATAGAAATTGCTGTACTGGATCAAAGCTGTTGTTCATTTTTCTGATATTCAGCCTATGATTGGAGTTGATAACCCATTCTTCAGAGAAAAAGGCAAGAATCTGTTGCATTTACAGAATAATCAGCTTAATAAAGAAAATTTTGTTAGATTTCTCCCAGTCACTGCTTGTGAGGCTTGATTTATATGCAAAGACTCTGTTGAGTTGGATGGAGAAAATGAAGGAAAGGTAAAAGTTACTTCTTAGTGCTGCTGGGTAAAGGGGAACAGTAAGGAAGACTGATAGAAGGAAGAGGAAAGACAGAGACCCAGAGATTGACAATGACACAAGTAACTGACAGTGTCTTCTGAATAGTCAGTATTTGATGGATACTGCCTGAACAAGAATGGAGAAGTTGGGTAAAATTCAAGATACAGTTTCAGGGAGAGGATATGATTGTGTCTGTCATGAGTGTGGTGAGAACCTTGGATATATTGTAAGGGGAAGGAAGAGGCTTTTGGGATATTGATTGATGTTAATTAAATTATTAGGTAACAGTGATAAGAGACCTATGTGATACCTGAAGAGCTCCATGTTCAGCCCCTGATAGTAAACAAGACAAGACCCCCAAGGTTGAGAAAAAGGAGGTTTTAAGCATTTCTTTTTGTCAATTTTGAATTTACTGTTTTTCATTTTCTGAGTAATAGCAGCCCAGTTTATTTTCATTGTATCATTTGTTGTTTTATATGCCCACAGTCATCTCCTTTCTAAATTACAGAGTCCAGAATTTTTTTTCCTTTTTGTATGGTATTTCTTTCTATTTTTCTCCTTATATTTTTAACATTATATTTAAAATTCCAGTCTGAACTTTCTTCTGTTATTTTTGTATTCTTCCTGTTTTCTTCTTTTTTGATATGTGATTCTTAGAACTGAAATCAGTATTACTAGTATAGATATGTCTTTGATTTCTGTAGTCCATATGAACACTGATAATATTCTCTTCCATTCTAATACTTATGCCTTGTTTTTGCTTAAGTGTTTGAGCAACTTCTGATATTGAGAAGAGGGGTTTCTTTCTTAGTAGGTTTCTTTCTTAGTAGGTGCATTTGATTGCATCTCCAGTATATGTACAAGTAGTTTATTTTTTTTTTCTTTCAGTGTCCACTGGATTTGTAGTTATCAAGGAAATAATTGTATTTGCTAATGTGATTTTCAAAGTGGAAATGAAGTCTGTCCATGTTCTCCTGGTTGTAGAGCAGAGCTCAGATACAAAGCACAGACAACTTGCATATTTCATACACTGGAGCTTGTGGAGGTGGGACTAGAGGTTCTGGCTGTTAGCTCACTTTTAGTTATTTGTTTCTCCCAGTATATTCCTCTCTGCTTGAGATAATAAGATAGAATGTGTTATTCTCTCTCACACACACATCTTTTTTTTTTTTTTTTTTTTTTTAGAATGTGTCTTTCAACTTTTAAGAGGCTAGGTTACAAACTCCCTATCTGTCAAAGCAATAGATCATACATATTTCTACATTTTTTCCTGGTATCTTGAGTCACTGTTCTACACTTTTAAGAAACTGAGGAAACCATGAAAGAATAGGATTTCCAATATTAAATAATGAAAGGTCTACACAAAAAGTTAGAGGCAAATGCAGGAATTTTTTTTTGCTAAATATTTATTAATTTCCTACTTTAATCATCCTCTGCTTTTCTAGATATCATAGCAGCCATTTCTCCTCTGAGAGTGTGAGACTATTTGCATTAAATGGTACAGTGATTTTCATGCTCAGTCTTATTTAGCATGCTTAACAGTACTTTAGATCTGAAGTAATGATAACCACACAGTCACTATTTTGTTATCTTAAACTCAGGCATCTGGGAAAGACCACTTAGATTTTAGCCTGGTGCTGGATGCATGAAACTCCCCTTTTCCATTACATTCGTGCAGAAAGTTTCCTTTTATATAGCACTCTTTGGCTTGATTACAGCCTTCTGGAAATTATTTTGCTTTGTTTTCTTTATTGAGTGGAAAGGTAAGGGCACTGAGAGAAGGATTTTTGGTTGTGTTTTGTGGTCTGTTTCGTAACAAAAGAAAACATAAATACAAGACAGTAGATCTTGACAGAGATAGAAAAAATCAAATTATGTGAATTTTCATTAAAAATAGATGTCCAATTACAATGCAATAGCCCTTGCTTGTGTCAAAAACAGAATTTATGTAATTACACATATTAAAAAAATCTGTATGTTATTACCATAATGAAAAAGCCATCATTTCTGTTCTAAAGCACTTCAGGAAACAAAATTAAGAGAGTCTACCAGCATATTCAATTCTTCCATCTTTCACAGAAAATTGTACCCTATGTTTAGTAAGGAAATTGTGATTTTTTAAGTTTCTACATGCAGATTTCATAATAGAAAGTGAAAATTGGTGTTCTTGTCTAAAGCAAAAGAATTATCAGAATTTCTCAAAAACAAGAACATTGTTCCAGTTACTCCTTGGAATTAAAATTGGAAATGTTTCTCTCCCCCCAATCCCTTCATCCCTCATTTTTTTCTTTTCACAGATATATATGTCACCCACCTTGGCCTGTTTGACAAGGGAAGTTAAACTGTGAGCTCTTAGTATTTATTTCCACACATCAGTGAAATGATGTTAGGAATATTAAATGAATTAATAGCTTAACTAATATTTAATTTATAAAAGGTATCATGTATGCCATTTTACAGTAAACAGTTTAATAATATGAAATTATTTTTTTCTGTCAGTAAAAATCTTAAATACTCTGATTAGAAGAAAAATTTTAAATTGTATATTGTGTGCCTGCTGTTAGGATTTGTTTTATTTAGTTACAATTAGTGAATATTAGTAGACATGAACTTTCAGACTGGTTCTGCCCTCCATGCTCACTAAGCTGCTCCTTCTAAACCCAATTTTACTCTGTCTCATCTTTTCCCAGCCTTCAAACTGTAGAGAACAGGGCTGTCCTTTCATCCCCAGGCGTTTGCATTCTACATATCAGGTTATGATCTTGATTAGAGAAGCAAAACTGAATGGAATGTGGAAGTTGCCAAAAATTATTAATAAAAATTGGCAGCAAAAATAAGATTGCTTTCAAATTGGGCATGTAGGGTAGGTGTTCTGTACATACACTCACAATATTTTTGTTGTCTTAGAGACCTTAATATTCATACTAAGATTCCAGTGAGTATAATCAACAATAAAATGTGATGTAAGAGGGAAACTGAAGGATAGTTTTTATTTTATCAGGCAATATTGCTTAGCAGTGATTTCTTTAATTTTCATTTGAACTTCCCTTTCTATCTTCTGTGTTCTTTGAAGGCTCCCACATAAACCATACAAAGTGTGTTGGCCTTACTGCTTGTATTTATTTCCTACTACAATATATACTTTTTTCATCCATCCTCAATCTTTCATTACTATTTTATTAAAAGAAAGTGTAACTCCACATCTCATTCAGACTTTAGGTCCAAGTCCTAAGTTCATCAAGATGAACAGGATTCTTCCATTATTTTTATGCTGGTCAGGGGGGAAGAGTGGGGTCTCATGAAAAAAGGCTAGGTATCATACTTGGACATGAGCGAAATCTTCAGTCTCCAAAGATATGCCCCTAGAGGGTGTTCGCAGTTGTCTGTGATGATGAGGCTTAGTTACTATTTTCTGTATTTTTTTCTGATTATTTGCTGTTTGTCTCTCAACTCCTTCCCACTTGTTACTGCAATTGCAATTCTTCTAAGTGTGGATACTTAAAACAGCCTGAATAGATTCCCTGTTCATAGTCAGTGAAGAAATAGGCAATTCTCAGAGAAATTTGTCTCATCCTTAAGTATATATCTAAAACAGGTAAGATGAGTCACATTCTATAAGAGCCTGTTTCTCTTCATTGACCATATAGGGACCCCTATATAGCTCAGCTATTCACCTTTTTTACATTTATTGAGCAGAAAATCTTTTGCCTTCATTTCTCTTTCCCCACAGATATTAATAGATCCTGAAACTTTGATACAGGCTACAAGTTAATGAATGAACAGTATATTTTCTCTTTAAAATATGCTAATAAAACGTGGTTACATGAAATAGATGTAGACACGTTAACAGCTCTCCAGGGCTGTCCTGATTTCGGCTGGGATAGAGTTAACTCTCTTCTTCTTAGTACCTGGTACAGTGCTGTGTTTTGGATTTAGTGTGAGAATAATGTTGATAACACGCTGATGTTTTAGTTGTTGCTAAGTAGTGCTTATCCTAAGCCAAGGATTTTCATGAAACTTTTCAGTTTCCCATGCTCTGCCAGCAAGCAGGTGTGCAAGAAGCTGGGAGGGAGCATGGCCAGGGCAGCTGACCCCAACTAGCCAAAGGGATATTCCATACCATAGAACGTCATGCTCAGTATATAAACTGGCTGGCGGCCAGTCACCAGTGGGGAGCTGGCCGGGAGGGGCGGATCGCGGTTCAGGAACTAACTGAGCATCGGTCAGCGGGTGGTGAGCAATTGCATTGTGCATCACTGGTTTTTTTTTTCTCCCCCCCCCCTTTTGTTGCATTCCTTTTCATTGCTATTATTATTATATTTCATTATTACTATTGTTAGTATTATATTTTACTTTAGTTATTAAACTGTTCTTATCTCAACCCACGAGTTTTACTTTTTTTCCTTTGCTTTCCTCCTCCTCACCCCACTGGGAGGGGGAGGGGGAAGCGGCTGCGTGGTGCTTAGTTGCTGACTGGGGTTAAACCACGACAATGGACCAAAGTTACGTCAATAATTTAAAATGGAATGAGAAAATCATATTTGCCAGCATTTCACATGGAAGAAGAGAGAGCTACTACACAAGTTGGAACACCTGGACACATGGTTTTGGGACATGCACAGATGGCCTGCTGTAAATCTACAGCATCAGAAATATCTTAGACTTGTTATGCACACATGGATCAGTTGCACAGCACACGCACAGGAGGGATGACATGTCCTGGATGCATCTAAATCACTCCATAAGCAGGGAAAGGCTGATCTGCCTATTTGTCTACAAATAACCCAACTGGAAAGACTGCTGCTGCTCTGCCTATTTTCAGGATTGCAGATTATCCCAGAAAGTGGCAGCATAGTAGATAACTTCCAGTAATTTACTGGCACACTGTTAAAGCAGTTAGTTGGTTTAAAGAAGAATTAGATCTTACTTGTTGCTCCCTAAATTGGGGATAACTGGTCAAGGTCATTCATATTAGTGAGCTCTAGATTAAAAATTAAATTTAATTCACATCAAACTCATAGAAGACAGACTATTTAACAAAAGCATGGATTTAAGTGATTGAAAACCAAAAAAACCAAATTACAATAAAGATACAGATAGAAGATGGACCAAGAGAGATTACAGATAGAAGTATTTGTATAAAATTGGGAAAAATGCAAGGAGGGGAAAAAGGTCGAGAAGCAGACAATAAAGTAGGAAAAGTATCCAGCTCTGTACCTGACCTTCAAAATAAGACACATCAGGAATAGAGAGAAGCACGAGAGGATGAATTCACATGTGATACTAAGGGACTAATATGAGAGTAGTACAAAACCACCTGAAAATTCAAAGTAAAAAATGAATAAGGAGAGAAGAAATGGGAATGAGAAATTTTTGGGGAAGCACAATACATTTCCTAATCCTTTTATTTTGAATATTAATTTTCTGTTTCTCTAAGCATATTTGGATCATAGTGGACTTTACTCCAAGGACTTAAGTCACAGTTTTTTAGCTAAC